>NC_051180.1:198347619-198581971 GCF_013339695.2 Rhipicephalus sanguineus
GCCGTTCAAGTTGTTCGTCAAGCGTTGCGGAAAACGCCATGACGTCGTCAAGATAGACTAGGCAGGTCTTCCACTTCAGCGCTGAGAGCACGGTATCCATGAGGCGCTGAAAAGTAGCAGGCGCGGAGCATAAGCCGAATGGTAAGACCTTAAATTCGTACAGTCCGTCTAGCGTCACAAACGCTGTTCTTTTTAGGGGCGAAGCTCCTTAAGGCGGCACCCGTTCGTCCCTCGTAGTCGTCGTAGTAGTCCGTAACAAGTCTTACGCTTTGACCTCCAAACCTTGGTGCCGGTGGGAGATTTCTCCTGTGCGTTGTTGAACAATAAAAAATTCGCAGCGTGCGCGTTAACTAAAAGCCGAATTCTTCTGTCTCTCATTCCCCATTGGCAGCCATTGGCATGTTCCAGTAGGAAACGTTAGTAGAAGTAGAAGTGTAAGTGTTAGCTAAAAGCCGACTTCTTCTGTCTCTCATTCCCATTAGCAGCCATTGTTTACCTCCAAGGTAGTGCCTGGTGAGATTTCTCCTGTGCGTGATTAAACAATAAAACTTTTGTTCAAAACGCCGTTGATTGATGAAATAAACCAACGAAAGACGCCAGATGTTTTGTAAAAGCAGAACGAAAGAACGCCAGATGTTTTTCTTAAAGTGTAGTAGTAGTAGTTGTATGTAGCCACCTCGCCCGATCGTCAACGGGCGAGGTGGACCGGCAACGGCGCGAGGACCCTGCCGTACGAGAGTTAAATCACGCTAAAAGACATACTTTGCGGGCGATACACTCTAGTGAGCTTTCAACTTTTCGTCTTAATGTACATGATAAAGAAATTATTTCTACGAAAAACGCAAGGTACACCTTGAGCAATATCTTTGGTTTTGGGACGCTAAATGGAACCATGAGGCGATGCGAAGCCGGAGCACTTGCACGATCGCGTTCCGTTGGCTTTCGTTGGGCATGCTACCGACCTCGCGTCGTGGAACGCGCGTCCTGTCTTCCCTCTAGCCTTGCCTTTAATTCGCACAGGGCGAGCGGGGAATGCGGTCGCTCTTGGCGCTCTTTCGCTCGGGAGCGGACTTCTTCCTTGCATTTCACCGATCACAAGTGATAATGAAGGGACCACGTAAACCAACAGTACAATAACAGTTTGATGTTTAATATATACACGATGTTTCACACTCTTTATATTATGTACTGGGCGCATTTCACGGAAGAGTTTCACGGTTTACAGATGATTCCCTCCGTAGCTTCGCCCACTCATCATCATTCACCCCGTGGATATGCTGTGATTTTTTCACGATCTCTGGGGTCTACTTCAATTTGCCAATGTCTACTCCTTAAGTCCATCGAAGAGAAGTAACGTGCGTCGTTTCGAACCCTGTCGAGCGAATCATCTATACGGGGAAGCAAATATACGTCTTTCTTTGTCACCTGATTTAGATTTCGATAGTTCACACAGAAACGCAGGCTGCCGTCCTTCTTCTTGATTACAGAACAGGTGACGCCAAGTAACTCTTTGACGGTTGAATCACATCGTCTTCAAGCATTTTGGCTACCTGTTGTTATATCGCTTCTCGTTCTTTTGAAGCCACACGATACGGATTTTCATGGATTGGTCTCACTGTGTCCTCTGTGATGATTCGATGCTTAGTCAGGGGTGTCCGGCCGACTTTCGAGGTCGACGCGAAGGAGTCGTGGAACTCGGCTAGCAGCGCTAGAAGACGTTCTCGCTCCTGCTGAGGTAAAATAGGACTGACGTCAAGGATGTGCGCTAGGTCTTGGAGATGTTGTGCAGTCCTTGCTTCGAGTGCTGAAAAGCAGTAGCGAACATCTGCTACCTCATCGAAATAAGCCAAAGCTGTGCCCTTTGGAAGGTGCCGGCGCTGTGTGCTGAAATTGGTCAACAGCAAGTGCGTGCGCCCATCGTTGACATGGACTGAAAAAACATGGACCTCGTGCGACTGAAATGCCGTGAGTGAAGAGCAGCGAGGTTATTCGGTCTGCCCTTCCTGCACCGTAAAACGGTACGTCACAAGCCACTGAAACAAGGATATACGATCGAGGTGGGACAGCTTTGTGGTCGTCATTGAGGCGAAAGGAGATGCGTTGCGGCAATAAAGAATCAGTCAGACGAGGACTCTTGCACAACGAAACCATGCGGTCCGAGAAGCTGATTACAGCACCGTGCTCCCTGAGAAAGTCCATTCCTATAATTAAATATTTGCAGCACACTGGGAGAACGATGAATGTCACGACGAAAGAAGTATCTCCTATGCTGATTCTTGCTGTGCATCTTCCAGTAGGCTACAGTAACTGACCGCCCGCAGTTCTTATATGCTGTCCTGTCCATGGCGTTTTCACTTTCCTGAGACGAGCGGCGAGGTCTTGACTTATCATGGAAAAGTCGGCACCTGTATCGACTAAGGCCGTCACTTGCTGTCCATCAACAAACACATCGCCCTGCCACGATGGTCTAGTGGTTATGGCGCTCGGCTGCTGACCCGAAGGTCGCGGGATCGAATCGCGGCCGCGGCGGCTGCACTTTCCATGGAGGCGAAAATGTTTGAGGCCCGTATACTTAGATTTAGGTGCACGTTAGAGAACCCCAGGTGGTCGAAATTTCCGGAGCCCTCCGCTACGGCGTCTCTCATAATCATATCGTGGTTTTCGGACGTTAAACCCCAGATAATATTGCCACGGCAAACCGCCATGGCTCAGCACAACGCAGGCGTTGCAAACCAAGCGAAACGCTCAAGGCATCGTTACGACAGATGAAGCCAGCCGCAGACCGCCGGCCGGTCCTGCATACGTACGAGCTCCAAGCGAGTGGCCAACGCGCGTGTGGAAGAGAAAGGCGACGATCGAAGAGGTGGCTCGCGAGAACTACGGACTCTCGGTTCTTTTTACTAAACTGCTGTGATTCTTTTTGCTTTGGGCACAAGTTCGCCTTTAATAAATAGTGCAAATAGCAAGTCCTTGTATTGAGTTTTGTTACATTTCTGGTGGAGGTGCGGGGTAGATGATTTCGAGCCCCACACTAGCAAGAGATTGCAGCCCAAGCCCTAACCAACCGTAAGCCGTGGAACTTACACCTGTGCACAAACGGGCCAGCCGCCGTGTTCGAGGTGATTCCCCAGAATTCGGACCTCTTACCTTTGCGTCAAGGGTACGGGCAACGGGGACTAGCGAAACTGCCACCATGACCAGCCAGGTTCCACCGGCACAGCTCATCGTAAGCCAACCTGCCGTACCAAAGGTATTCCACGGTGACTCGTTCGAGGACGCCGAAGACTGGTTGGACCATTTCGAGAGAGCTAATATAAACCAATGGAACGAAGGACGCAAGCTGCGCAACGTCTACATTGCTTTAGAAGACTCTGCGCGAGTGTGGTATGAAAACCACGAGGCATCCCTAACATCCTGGGAAGCGTTTCGGCGGGAGCTGTTGTGTACGTTCGGTAACCGGGATCGCCGGGAAAAGGCAGAAGCAGCTCTTCGTACACGGAATCAAAGCACCAACGAGAGTGTTGCGATGTACATAGAAGACATGTCCCGCCTGTTCAAGCGAGCTGATCCCAGCATGACGGAAGACAAGAAGGTGCGCCATCTCATGTATGGGGTCAAGCAAGAACTATTCGCGGGACTCGTCCGCAATCCGCCGCGCACTGTTGCAGAGTTTCGGTCGGAAGCAACAACCATCGAAACCACACTGCAGCAAAGAGCGCGGCAGTACAATCGCGACGTAGCCTGTACATCGGCAGGTGTCCACTCGGCAGGCGTTGCGGATAATCTAGATACCCTGCGGGAGCTCCTCCGGTCTGTAGTCAGGGAGGAACTACGGAAGCTGCAGTCACCCGATGTCTCACCGGAGCTGTCTATTGCTGATGTAGTCCGAGAAGAAATTAGGCAGGCGATGCGCGAGCCACAGAGTGATGCACCACCGGCACAACACGCGGTAACGTACTCTGAAGTGCTCAGGCGACCGGCTGTCCACTGTGCGCCGATCGAGACGCCAAGTACCTAGGTCCAGACAACACACAGTTTGCCCCATATGGTAGAAGCCCCAGGCAGTGCACCTCGTGTGGCAGAGACAAGGCCTCGGAAAAGCGACGTATGGCGAGATGCGGAACGTAGGCCCCTGTGCTTCCACTGTGGAGAGGCTGGTCACCTGTACCGATTTTGCCGATACCGTCAAGCTGGTCTCAGGGGATTCGCCATCAACGCACCGTGTCCGCGAAACGGCGAAAGACCATCCGACATCGAAGAGTATCTATGCTCGCGTCAGCACTTTGATCTGCCCCGTCATCAACCTCGCTCACCATCTCCTATGCGCCACCGCTCGCCGAGCCCACGACCCTTCCCAAGCGCGCCTAGGCATCGTTCGCCTATCCCAAACCCGGGAAACTGAAGAGAGCGACCTGTGGAGGCGAGGCCGCTGGCGATCAGAGATGTCAAGATCCTCCATTGCGACACCAGCATGACGACGACGACTGTTTCCAGGTAAAAGAGTGCTGTAGCGAGAAAATAACTTTCGACTTGCCGTTGGTTATTGACGGACTACAGCTCAATGCTCAAATCGATACCGGTGCGGATTACTCTGTTATAAGTTACGGCTTAGCGAAGAAACTAAAGAAGGTTTTCACCGAATGGATTGGGCCCCAAGTACGTACGGCAGGCGGTCACCTTATAACACCTCTCGGCAGATGTACCGCAAGAGTTGGGATACGGGGTTTCACTTACGTCGGGGACTTCGTCGTCCTACCGGTGTGTTCGAGGGAGGTTATACTGGGCATGGATTTCCTACAATCTAACGGTGCCATTATCAACTTACAGAGGTCAAGCATTTCATTTTCGACGGAACAGGCTATAAAGGTAGCGGAAGCAGAGGAGCGATACGCCACTCCATTGCGCGTCGTTGATGAGGATGCGACTGTACCGCCACGGAGCAGTGTAATGGTTCTCGTCAGGAATGATGCATTTAACGACTACGAAGGTGTGGCTGACAACAACGCGGATGTTTTCCTGAAAAGAGGAGTTTGTGTGGCACGAGCAATCGTTCAGCTGCGAAACGGGTACGCAGATATCGTTCTGAAAATTTCGGCAATGAAATTCACTATATCATGAAGGGAACAACCATAGCCTTTCTCCATGAGTTCTGTGCAGAGACAGAAATATGTAGTCTCGAAATAACGTCAATCGACGTGAAACGAACACCCGACGTCTGCGACGTAATATCTGTCAATCCCAACCTTTCAGAGATTCAACGGCGACAGTTGTACGACCTCGTACGGGAATTCGCCAACTGCTTTTCCAATAGCTCAAAGGTACGGCGCACGAGCATTGCAAAACACAGGATCATAACGGACGAGACATCTAGGCCGGTATGCCAGCATCCATATCGTGTTTCGCCAAAGGAAAGGGAGGTAATCAAGAATCAGTTACGGTAGATGCTTGAAGATGGCGTTATCCAGCCTTCTAACAGTCCGTGGGCATCTCCCGTGGTGCTTGTCAAGAAAAAGGACCACACGCTGCGGTTTTGTGTCGACTACCGGAAAGTGAATGCTGTGACTAAACGGGATATATATCCCCTTCCGCGCATTGACGACACGTTAGATCGGCTTCGGTGTGCAAAGTTTTTCTCCTCACTCGATCTGAAAAGCGGATAGTGGCAAATCGACGTTGATGAACGCGATCGCGAGAAGACTGCTTTTGTTACCCCGGACGGACTCTATGAACTTAAGGCTCTCCCATTTGGTCTCTGTTGTGCGCCGGCAACGTTCCAGCGCATAATGGACACTGTACTTTCCGGATTGAAGTGGCAGTGCTGTTTAGTGTACCTAGACGACGTGGTCATCTTCGCCGCTACATTCGAGGAGCACATGAAGCGTCTGCGGTCAGTGTTAGAGGCAATCCGTTCGGCAGATTTGACAATCAAGCCAGAGAAGTGCCAATTCGTTTTCGAAGAACTTTGATTCCTCGGGCACGTCGTCAGCGCACAGGGTGTTCGCCCTGATCCCGATAAAACAGCCGCCGTCGCAAGGTTTCCGGTGCCAACAGACAAAAAGTCAGTACGGAGGTTTCTTGGTCTATGTGCCTATTATAGACAATTTGTCAGAAATTTCTCGAAGATCGCAGAACCCTTAACGAAACTTACGAGAGACGATGTGCCCTTCCAGTGGGAAAACCAGCGAGAAAGCGCCTTCCACGAATTGAGAAAACGACTGGAAAAGCCCACAATTTGCCCATTGTGACGAGACAGCTGACACAGAAATACACACAGACGCCAGCAACATCGGCCTTGGATCGATTCTAATACAGTGGCAGAATAGCGAAGAAACGGGGATAGCTTACGCCAGCCGGACTCTATCGAAAGCGGAGACCAACTATTCAGCCACAGAAAAAGAATGCGTTGCCGTCATCTGGGCCATCAGTGAATTTCGGCCGTACCTATACGGCAGACCTTTCAAGGCCGTCAGCGATCATCATGCCCTGTGCTGACTGGCGAACCTCAAAGACACATCTGGAGGACTAGCAAGGTGGAGCCTCAGACTGCATGAATATGAGATAACCGAGGTATACCGATCCGGGAGGAAGCACACCGATGCCGACTGTTTGTCACGGGCGCCTGCTCACACAGCACTATCAGAGGAAGAGGACTTTCTGTTCGTAGGCATTGTCGAGACTGCTCAAATAGCCGAATGTCAATGCGCAGACGAAGAATTGCTCCCGCTCATTAAGCACCTGTAAGGAGCCAATGTATGAATACCCCGCATATTTTGTCGAAGCCTCACATCGTTCTGCCTCCTAGGAAATGTTCTCTACAAGAGAAACTTTAAGCCGACTCGTGAAAAGTTCTTGCTCGTCGTTCCTACAACTATGCGGCAAGAAATACTACGAGCGTGCGGGGACGAGCCCACATCTGGACATTTGGGCGTGACTCGAACGCTTGCTAGAATCAGTCTGCGTTATTATTGGCCCAAACTGTTAGCATCAGTACAGCACTATGTCAAGACATGCCGCGACTGCCAAAGACGAAAAACACCAACTATTAAACCAGCGGGCCTTCTGAAACCTATAGATCCACCGAAAGCGCCGTTCGAACAAGTAGGAATGGACCTCTTTGGACCCTTTCCGACCTCTTCAGTAGCCAAGAAATGGATCGTTGTGGCAACAGATTACTTAAACAGATACGCTGAAACAGACTCCCTGCACCGGGGCATGGCGGCTGAAGTTGCAGGGTTCTTTGTACACAGCATAGTTCTCCGGCATGGCGCTCCAACTGTTGTAATCACTGATCGTGAAGCGGCCTTCACGGCGGAACTTATGCAGTGCCTGTTGACCATGACTCATACTGTCCACAGAAAAACCACCGCCTGCGATCCTCAAAGCAATGGCCTCACTGAACGGCTGAACAGAACTGTAGCTGACATGATGTTTATGTATGTCGATGTTGAGCATAGGAAGTGGGACGAAATTTTACCATACGTCACCTTCGCCTATAACTCCGCCGTACAAGAGACTACCAAGGCTACCCCGTTTCAACTAGCTTACGGTCGTGCGGTTGCCACAACACTGGACGCCATGTTACCGATAGACGGAGATGACTACTCCCCTGATCTTGACGATTTTCTACAAAGAGCGGAAGAAGCCCGCCCGCCAGTTAGCAAGGTACCGAATATGTCGCCAACAACAGATCGACGCCGACCGCTACAACCGGCAAAGACGTGAAACGCGGTATGACGTTGGGGACAAAGTCTTGAGATGGACCCCAGTACGACGACGCGGCCTATCTGAAAAGCTCATTTGCCGATATTTTGGCCCCGATGAAGTAGTACAGCGACTGAGTGACGTGGTTTATGAAGTCAAGTCTGCTGGACAAGCGCATTCACAACGACGCAATGCCAGGAAGCGCGTACACATTGTACGCATGAAGCCATACTACGACAGATACGAGGACTAGCCACCCAAATCGCCCGCTATACTACCACCTCATTCCTCCAAGCCCGTCCGCAAAACGAACTCCGCATACAGCCTCTTCGTACGCATCGGGGCGATGCGCCTTGAGAGGAGGGACAATGCCACGGCAAACCGCCATCGCTCAGCACAACGCAGGCGTTGCAAACCAAGCGAAACGCTCAAGGCATCGTAACGACAGATGAAGCCAGCCGCAGTCCG
Organism: Rhipicephalus sanguineus; assembly: GCF_013339695.2. Taxonomy (NCBI): domain Eukaryota; kingdom Metazoa; phylum Arthropoda; class Arachnida; order Ixodida; family Ixodidae; genus Rhipicephalus; species Rhipicephalus sanguineus. The sequence goes on from NC_051180.1 coordinate 198,355,789, forward strand.
CCGGCCGGTCCTGCATACGCACGAGCTCCGAGCAAGTGGCCAACGCGCGTGTGGAAGAGAAAGACGACGATCGAAGAGGTGGCTCGCGAGAACTACGGACTCTCGGTTCCTTTTACTGAACTGCTGTGATTCTTTTTGCTTCGGGCACAAGTTCGCCCTCAATAAATAGTGTAATAGCAAGTCCTTGTATTGAGCTTTGTTACAATATTAACAAACACATCGAGGTCGGCGCTCACAATTTATCATCTTGTTGTCGGGCTGCGACCTTACCCCGTGAGGCTGCCGCCTTTAGTTTCACCGGAGTGGGCTGTGCGACCTCCTCCCACGAAGGTCAACAAAGGTACGTCGATTCGGTTATGACGACTGTGCAGGGGATGGAGAGCGTGACCGGTGGCCGAAGTCGGGCTGGTGATTGGGCAGCGACTCGTTATAGGGAGACCGCGTCATTGGAGGACCTTGGAAATTAGCGTCGTCACAGCGAGCCATGTAGTCGGCGTTGGCGCGGCGACCGTCATACCACGGCTGAGGAGGGCGAAACGCTGTGTCACCGTGCCAGCAATAGCGAGCTATATGGCCAGCACCACCACAGTTGAAGCAGAGGGGCCGGCGATCGACAGTGCACCAAGCGTCCGTTTTTCGAAATTGCGGACGTGCCATGGTGTCCTCTTGCAGTGGTGACCGAGGCTCGACAAAATTTGGCCCGCGGCATGATGGCATCGGAGTCATGGGCGGACGTCTCAAGGCCCCTTGCTGGGGGTGTGACGAAAGTGCGGCTGTAGGCGGCTGGTAGTACGACGCGATAGCTGTGACGGGTGGTGGACGTCGGACGGCATCGGTGTAAGTCATCTGACATTGGTCGTAACCAGGATCAGCGGAGAAAGCATGTCTAAGTTCGTCACGAACGACTTCGGCAACGGCCGCCACGGGTGTATCCGTTGTTGGAGTCGAAAGATTCTAAAGTTCTTCTCGAACAATCTCCCTGATGAGGTCACGCAGGGAGCTCTGATTGTCCATAGTCATGGAGGCGGCGTTGATTGGGGTGCTAGTGCACAGGCGATCGTACTGCGTGAATCTTTGGTGCAGAGCTCGCTCGATGGCAGGGGCTTCCCTTATAAAATCAGCCACAGTGCTTGGGGCATTGCGCACAAGTCCGGCGAACAGTTGTTCTCTCACGCTGCGCAAAAGGTAGCGTAACTTTTTATCCTCGGACATGTTGGGATCAGCCCTACGACACAGGCGTGTCATGTCCTCGGCAAACATTGCCACAATTTCGTTAGGTTTCTGAATTCTTAAATCTAGTAACTGCTGAGCACGCTCTCGACGATCGACGCTACCAAAGGTGTCAATGAGCTTCTGTCGAAAGTCATTCCATGTCAAGGTATTGCCTTCTCGATTCTCAAGCCACGTGTAAGCGCTGTCATCGAGAGTGAAATATGCGCGGGGAAGATTTTGTTGAGCATTCCACGGATTGTTGTCGGCAACGCGTTCATAGTGGTCAAGCCAATCTTCAACATCTTCATGTGGGGCACCACTGAAGCGATCAAGTACAAGTGGCTGAAGAAGAGTTACCTGTGGCGGATTGGGAGAAGAGGTGCCATGTACAACCTGTGGCGGGCTGGTGTTGGCCATTGGCAGAGGTACGAAATGCCTGGTAGTCAATTCCTCGAAGGTGGTCAGCTCAGGAGCGAGGCCTAGCCACCGCCGACTGAAGCGGTGCACGGGGGTTGTTACAGGTGACAGCGCGTCAGGACTCAATGAACGGCTCCTAGATGGAGTGTGGAGCATCAGGCAGGGTTGCGGTCCAGCGCCTCCGCCAGTGTCGCGGTGCACCGTAAGCCGACAACCAAGACGTTAGGAGAAGAGCAAGCAGCCCGTTTCATCCAGCAGCAAGAGAAGAACATAGACACAAAACACGTCTTCTTCTTCGGTGAGAGTCCCGTTCCGCGAGACTGTCAGACCGCACATCATCTTCTTCGTTCTCTGCATTAGAGCGGGCGCGGCAAATATATATATATATATATATATATATATATATATATATGCTTCCAGAAACCCAAGAGGTCTTAGACTCTATATGAACCCTGCTACCTGTGAACTATCCACTGCAAACAAGCTTAAGTGGCAAGAAGTACTGACAGATGCTTCACTTAAGCTCGTTTGTATCTTCATAAATCACTAGAAATTGTCGGTTGGTACGCTCTTGAAAGAAGAAACTACCCCGGCTAGGCAACTCGGCCCCCATGAAGCACATTTGCTGAGTCTTTACGAAAAGAAAAAAACAAACGCCTCACGCAAAATAAAAACTCGAAAGCTATTGCGGGACAGTGTTCCGATACCACCCAATTTGGCCAAAATAAGCAGTTCGCCTAGTTCTGTAACCCCAACTCCTAAAAAATTGCCGGAGGTAAGCCAACAGAACGCCAACATAGTCAACCTTTCTGACATTACTCTTCTCCCTGTGGAAGAAACGGTTCTTTCTAAAGGCTCCAATTCCTGCCCAGCCTCTGGCGGCTTTGACGCATTTCAGTTGATAACGGATATAGAAAACTTCGCTCAGAATCTAAGACTAAAAGAATACTTTTATCACCATGCTAGCAACAAAGAGGATCGCCGGCTATACCGTCCACGAAACACTGGACGCCCGCCTCACAAAGGGACAAGTGCCTAGACCTGTACATCAAAGCTGTTTCACGCGACGTGCTCGACACTTACAAGACACGTGGCCGGTTCCAGAGAAATCTTTCCGCCAGTGAATCTTGTAGTGTACGGAGTACCACTAAATGGCTGTATGATTTATGTAGTGCTCAACAGTACTGACAGATGGCAGCGCGGCATGTTCTGGATTCAATAATAAGGGCTGCCAATAAACCTGACGTCACTTGTCCACTTGTCCGCCCGGAGACTCGGCTGTCGTGTCAATTACTCGCCCGATGCACTCGACATGGTGTCAGAAGTGGGCGGGATTCATCTTCGCTCATCCCGTGCTTGCATCCTCGTGACACGGCCCCTCCGCCGCCGCTGCTGCTCTGCCATGACGACTACCGGTGTTGAGAACTCCGCCGGGATGTCGGCCGCTCCGTTCTTGCAAGGCATGGCCCAACTACGTTCACCGTCGCCGTTCGACTTTGACAACCCCAGCTCATGGCCTACATGGCTGCTGCAGATCGAGGATTTCTCGTTGGCTACCGGATTTTACGTCGCTCCGGCAGAGGTACAAGTGCGCTCTATGCTTTACTGTATGGGCCCGCAAGCCAGGGTTGTCCTCGCGTCGACCACGCTAGGCGAGGCAGATATGAAAGACGTCGCCGCCGTGCAGAAGGCTTTCACCGACCACTTCGTGCACCCGCCGAACGAGCTGTACAAGTCAGCGCGCTTCCACCGCCGTACGCAGCAACCAGGTGAAACGGCCGATGCATTTTTACGGCGCTCCGGACAATGGTCAAGTCCTGCAACTATCCGTCGCCCGACGTCGAAGAGCGGCTCGTCCGTGACCGTTTTCTCGTGGGCTTGCCCGACCGCGAACTCTCGGACGAGCTCTGTCGGAACCCGAAAATGACGCTACACAAAGCGCTGACGTACGTTCGTCAGCACGAAGAAGCAGGTAACGAGCGCAGAGTTCGTGACTCGGCAGAGGCATCTTCGCTCGCCGTCAACGCCACTCGGGTTCTCAAGGGAAAGCAAGCAAGCGATAAGACAACGCAACAGATGTGCCCATTCTGCGGACGAGCGTCACACCCTCGCGCCGGCTCTCCCGCTCGCAGTGCGTCGTGCAACTTTTGTCGCAAGAGTGGCCATTTCGAAAACGTGTGCCGCAAAAAGAAGCGCGTAAACGGGAAGCACACACGGAAGCCTTTGGCCAGCTCCATCGAGTTGCATGCAGTTGCGGGGGAGCGCCCGAACGCGAAGTTCGCCGAGGTACTCGTCGACGGCCGCCCACTTTATTTCGAAGGTGGACTCCGGCGCCGAAGTTTCAGTTGTGCCCAGTACCTTTTCCGGCGTCCCGTCGAAACTTGAAGACCCCAAGAGCGAGCTGAAAGGCCCGGGCAACAACATCCTGCCGGTCATAGGCACTTACGTCGCTACCCTGTCGTGGCACGGAATTCAACCAAGCAGCTTCTCTACGTCCCAGCAACCAAGACGGTCCCGCTGCTAGGCTTCCTGGCAATTGCGGCAAGTTGGGCAGGTTGGTAAAGTTGCATTACTTCGACTGGGTAGCGCAAAAACACGGAACAAAAGATAGAGACGTAGACAGCACAAGCGCTATGCGCTTCTGCTGTCTACGTCTCTATCTTTTGTTCCGTGTTTTTGCGCTACCCACTCGAAGTAATGTTCCTGGAAATCCAAGCCTTGGGCGTCTGCACCTTTGTCGACGAAGTCGCGAGGACTTCACAGCCCACGGGCGGCTTTTGTCTCGATCCCAGTCTCTTCCGAGAACTCGGGACGCTCCCCGAAGCCTACACTATCAGGCTGCAACCCAATGCTACGCCTTTCTCGTTGAGCGTACCCCGGCGCATTCTACTCCCTCTCCGCGACGTCGTCAAGACTGAGCTAGACAAGCTAGAAGCAGAGGGCGTGATTCGTCGAGTGGACACACCCACTGACTGGTGTGCTGGGCTGGTTGTCGTCCCCAAGGTCTCGGGCGGCTATCGGCTGTGCGTGGACTTGACTCGCCTCAATAAGGTGATTCTTCGAGAGCGTAACGCATTCCCTGCAGTGGAACAATGCCTCGGATTGCTTGGAGAGGCTACAGTTTTCTCCAAGTTAGACGCCAAGTCAAGATTCCACCAGGTCAAGCTCTTCCCCGCGTCCCAAGAATTGACCACATTTATAGCCCCGTTTGGACACTATTGTTTTCTCCGGTTGCCGTTTGGGATCACATCTGCACCGGAAGACTTCCAGCGGCAGATGTCCCGGATCCTCGAAGGCCAAGCGGGTGTGGTGAACATGATTGACGATATCTTTGTCTTTGGGAAGACACGTTCCGAGCTTGACCACCGTCTCCGACAAGTCATGGACCGGCTAGCAAAGGCAGGAGTCACGCTCAACCGCGAGAAATGCTCGTTTGCTACTTCGAGTGTCACGTCCCTTGGCGTCGTGGTCAGCGCGGAAGGAATTTCTCCAGACCCTGACAAGGTTGCAGCGAACCGAGCCATGCATCCACCTGAAGATGCCGCAGGGGTCCGTCGCCAGCTAGGCCTCGTGAACCACATCGGACGCTTCTTACCGCACTTTTCGGAGGTGACTGCGCCGATTCGAGCACTGCTTCTCAAGAACTCTGCCTGGAGCTGGGGCCCGGCGCAGCAGTCTGCATTCTCCGAAATGAAGAATCTACTGTGTTCAGACCTCTGCGTGTCTCGCTACAACACCACGTACAAGACCACGATCTCAGCTGACGCCAGCTCCTATGGTCTCGGGGCAGTACTTATCCAAGAACAGCCGTCCCGTGAGCGTCGATCCGTCGCCTTCGCATCGCGCTCCCTCACATGCACGGAACGCCGGTACAGCCAAACAGAAAAAGAAGCTTTGGCGGCCAGCTGGGCGGTGCGAAGGTTCGAAGAATACGTCCGTGGATTCCAGTTCTTCCTCAAGACAGACCAACAACCGCTAATGGCGCTCTTGGGTTCTGTGGATGTTGACCTACTGCCACCACGGATCCAGCGGTTTCGCTTGAAGCTCATGCGTTTCCAGTACCAAGTACTCTACGTACCGGGGAAGCTGCTGGCAACAGCCGATACGCTTTCGCGCGCACCGCTGGACTCCCCTTCATCCAACCGGGTGAATCAAGTAGAGCTCTTTGCCCAAGAGGTCGTCCGCTCCTTCCCAGACATCGTCTCGTCGCAGCTCGAGCACCTGCGCCAGGCCCAAGCCAACGACGGCGAGTGCAGCCTGCTGCTTCAGTACTGCGCCAACGGCTGGCCTCGGCAGTCCCACTTGCCTCTCCATGTGAAGAAGTACTGGCAGTACCAAGGAGAACTCAGCGCCTGCGAGAAACTGCTTCTGAAAGGGTCCCGCATCCTCGTGCCGTCTGCCCTTCAGCGCCACATGCTCGAACTTCTCCATGACGGGTATCAAGGCATCAACCGATGCAAAGCTTTAGCTCGGGAGTCGGTCTGGTGTCCGGGCATCAACAACCAGATAGAAAAACTGGTGTCTAACTGCCACACGAGTGCCGAAACCAGGGTGCAGCGCTCGGAACCCATGCTGCCCTCGACCACTCCAAGTCGGCCCTGGGAAGAGGTCGGCATCGATCTTTTTCATCTCAATGGCCAAGCCTTTGTCCTTCTAGTGGATTACCGGTCACGCTTCCCGGAAGTCATCAGTCTACGTTCAACCACAGCACTTACGGTCATCATCGCCATCAAGAGCGTTTTCGCACGCCATGGGATTCCGAGTGGTGCGCAGCGACAACGGTCCTCAGTTTGCTGCGAAAGAGTTCTCCGCCTTCGCCAAGTCCTAAGGCTTCTTCCACGTCACCAGCAGTCCCCATTTTCCACAGTCGAATGGGGAGGTGGAACGGATGCTGAGGACAGTCAAAGACCTGCTGCGGAAGGCGGATGATCCCTACGTGGCACTTGTGGCATACCGGGACACAGCGGGGGAAAAAATTGGCCGCGTATCTGCGTGCTTCGCTGGAAATGTCGTGTAAAGACGATAGAACAGGCGCTGTGTGAGATATGGACGCCATCTGGCAATACGTCGGGAAACATGAGTGCTGTGTTGCGTGCTGGTAGTCCCGGCGCAGCGGCAGGCGAAGACCGGCGGTGACCAACGCGACCGCCGGGGACGCCAGCCAGCCCGAAAACGCGGTTTGGCGCGAAGCGCTGAAGCAGAGAAACGTCCGCACTCAACGAGTACTCTCCACACACTCTTTTATTTACACGTCGCCTGGGTAAAACAGGAACGCCAGAGCGGCGCCCACAACCGGCAGCCTGAAGGCCGCCCACAACGCTGCTTTTTCATTTTTTAAATATTTTTTTTCACTTTCTTGGCCTTCTCAAAACTAAAGTTTTTCAACACCAACCCATGGGATTCGTACAGTGCAATACAGAACCGAAACCGAAACACAACAATGAGCTCGTGCGAAGGGCACGGAGGAAGGCAAATTTCAGCGCAGTCGCATTTTCAGCTTTGTTGAAACAGCGCTCACTAGACGACGACGAAGTAAAAGAAGGCACAGGACAGGCAGCGCCTGTCCTGTGCCTTCTTTTACTTCGTCGTCGTCTAGTGAGCGCTGTTTCAACAAAGATGAACGCATACCAACTCGCTCAAGCTTCCATTCTTATGCATTTTCAGCGCAGCTTAAGAAACTAGGGACCTTAAAATTACGTATGTATGCATTTTCTATTAAAGGAACACGCCACCTAATACTTACCTAGTGATGTTTCACCTCAGATATGCATGATATTTACTTTTTGATCGACAACGTTCACAAGTATGAACAGCCGTACCAGTTCAAGACGGCTGGCCCTTGGGCAAGTGGTTCAACTTTGGCCGAGTGGCTGAATCGAGGGACGTGCCGACAAACAGAAAGACAGACAGACAGAAAGACAGACCAAAATTTCTGCGTTTAAGTTCCCCAAGAAAGACTATCGTCTTTAAAATGGAGGGAGTCCTGCTCATCTCTTAATTCCACTGCTCGTGTCTACGTCTTCTTTCTTCTCTTTGTCCTCCTGCTTGTTGCCGCGCGGCCGCAATCGCCCGCAACATACTCCCAAGGGGCCAAGGCGATCACGAGGCAGTTGAATCTCGCTGACTTGCCTCCAGAATGTATAACTTTTGAACGGGTCATTTTATGGTGTGTGCCGATGCTAGTCGAAGGGTGCAGATGCGCGCGATGTTATCCCTTCCCGGGTGCACTGCCAGAACCTTGCCCAGCTTCCATAGTAGCGGATGTGTGCCTTCGTCATGCACAAGCACCACGTCACCTTCGTGTATCCGAGGTAGTTTACGATGAGGCGCGTTGTGTGCGGATCGAAGCAGAAGGAGGTAGGACCGCTTCCATCGGCTCCATAGCTCCGCTGTAAGACGCTCACGATAGCGCGCGACAGATCAGGTCCTCTCTCGTCGATGACATGTCATAAGAATTGCTGACTTCTTGCGGAAGGCAGATGAGGCGTCTCCCAAGCAAGAAGTGTGACGGAGTCAGCGGTTGCTGTTCATCAGGGCTGCTATCAAAATAAGTAAGAGGTCTGCTGTTTATGACCGCTTCCACTTCGCATAACATTGTAGCGAGGGCCTCAGCGTCGAGACTGTTGTGCCCAAGCGACCGTTTCAACGCGATTTTTGTCGATCTGATGAGGCGCTCCCACCAGCCCCCCCCCCCCCCCCCACCAAGGAGCTCTCTCAGCGATGAACTTCTATTTGATCTTGGTGTTGGCCGCATATTCTCGCAGAGCTGGCAGAATGGTCTTGAGCACTCGCGCTGAGCCGTGAAAAGACAGTGTGTTATCCGAGTAAACGGTGTCGGGGATTCCACGCCGCGAAATAAAACGGCGAAAGGCGAGAAGCGTTGTTGTCGCTGTCATGTCGGTTTTCAATTCCAAATAGATAGCTCGAGTGACAGCACAGGAGAACATGAGTATGTAGGCCTTTTTACTAGTAGCAGCCGTGTCACGTGTGTAGAGGGGCCCGCAGAAATCCAACCCATCGACAAAAAAAGGACTGGCTTCCGTGACTCGGTCTCGTGGCAGTGTAGCAAAGGGTGAGGTCTCAGCGACATGCTTGTAGTGTTTGCAAGGCAAACAACTCCTCAGTACCCTTTTAGCGGTCTGTCGTCCTTTCACAACCCAAAACTTCTCTCGAAGCTCGCAAAGCGTGGCCTCTACTCCGCTGTGAAGGACGCGTCCATGCGCGGCTGAAACCACAAGATGAGTGAAGGTGTGCCTTGCTGGCAACAGGATTGGGTGCTTGACGTCAAAAGAGGCTGCTAGCTCCTGCAGACGACCTCCAACGCGAAGCAGACCACCTTCGTCCAGGAAAGGATGTAATCGAAGAACTGGACTCGCGGACCGTAGTTCTTTCTTTGCGCGGAGGGCCTGCACTTCTTCGGAGAACATTTCTTCTTGGACCCTTTGCAACCAGTAGTGTTCTGCCTTGTGAAACTCTGCTGCTGTTAACGGTCCGGCTGTGGAACACTGTTTGTTTGACGCGTTTGCAGCGAAGCGGTACACCCACCCGGTGACTCTTAGCAGTCTGTTCAACTTGCTGTACTTGCTTACAGATAATATAGCGCTCGAACCAAAGCCCGCGGGACACACCGACGTTTCTTCTGGACTCTGTTCGAAGAATGCAAATTCTTCTGAGAATTCAGCGCGCTCAGTAGGCATTGGTTCTTCGGGATCATGAAGCCAGGTTGGACCATGCCACCACATTGTTGACACAAGAAGATGAGGTGATGAATCCCCTCGTGTGACCAAGTCCGCGGGGTCGTCTTTTCCGGAACAGTGATGCCACTGCGTCGGCGATGTCAGGCTATGAATCTCGGAGACTCGATGACGTACAAACAGCTCTCTTTTGGCAGGCGTTTTCCGAATCCAATGCAATGCCACGAGTGAGTCGGTCCAGAAGTGTACAGGAACGGAGCTTAGCACTGGTACTGTTTTCACGTATGCGCACAACCTTGTGCCGACGACGCATGCTAAGAACTCTAGACGTGGCAGCGAAATATGTTTAAGTGGTGCGACACAGCTCTTGCTTATGAGGAGCTGTGAGTTGCAGGCGCCGTTTGGTGAGAGCGCCCATGCGTAGATGCAGGTACCATATGCTCTGTGACTTGCGTCGCAGAACACGTGTAGTTCGATTGAAATCGCTGCATCAGCTGATTGCAGGAATACGTAACGATCGGCGGAATATGGATTCATGCTGGCCAATTCAGTGCGCCAACTGTTCCAGCTTGCTTGTTCTTCTGGTGGGAGGGCATCGTCCCATGCGCATTTCTTCTTCCACAAGTCTTGAAACAGTAGCTTTGCCCTGCCGAAAATGGAGCTAGATACCCCAACGGATCGTACACTCTTGCTAACGTCTGAAGCACAATGCGCTTGGTCGAAGGCTTGTTCGCAGCGAAGTCCGACGCTTCGCGCACCATGAGGACAATTCTGTTGCCTTCACGTTCCCAAGGTATACCGAGGACTTTGATTAGGGTACTCTCTCCGGCTTCGTTTTCAAAAGCAATCTTGTCTTTAAGGAAGATTTTTCGCAAGGCATGTGCTTTGAAAGCCCACTTGCGCAGTTCCATGCTTGCTTCCGAGAATATCTTGCGTGCTTCATTGTACACTGTGGCCGCTTCTTCCACATTCGGAAGTCCCACGATAAGGTCATCGACGTAAAAGGCTTTCTCTAGTAATGCCACAGTCTCCGGATGTTGTTCTCGACAGAGTGCTAGGTGATGTCGAATGGTAGCTGCGAGCAAAAATGGGCTAGACGAGGCTCCGAACGGGACCCGCGTCATTCTCCACGTCACCAAAGATGGAGATGGATCATCATCCGAGGGCAACCGATCAATCCAGAGGAATCGCAGCACGTCGCGGTCTTCCGGGCGAATAAGCATCTGCAAGTATGCCTTTTGCAAGTATGCCTTTTAGTCCGCGATAAGGACTACCGGGTGACATCGGAAGGTGAGTAGCAGCTGCACAATGTCAACTCCAAGCTTCGTACTCTTGAACAGAACATCATAAAGGCAGGGATGGCCAAGCGCGTGCGAGGAAGCGTCAAACACCACCCGAAGTTTTGTCGTAACGGCGTCTCTTCGTATGACGGCATGATGAGGCATATAATACACATTTTCTCTTAGCAGTAGCTCTTCTTCAACTCGCTCTACGTGGTCCTCGTTAAAATACGCTCTGATTGTCGTGTCATACTGCTTGAGGAGTTCGGGCTGTGGTCTGAACCTATTTAATTGCGCTTGCAGACGGCGCTCCGCCAACCATCGATTGTCGCTGCCGGCAGGTATTCCTGGATCCTTTTGCATCAGCGGCACCTGGTAGCGCCCGTCTAGCTTGACAATGCCGTAGCGCCCGTCTAGCTTGACAATGCCATCTTCAAATGACCCAAGTTCTGGCAGAACCTCGCTCTTTTCCTGAGCAGGTGCTTTGATCCCAATGACGTCGAGACGCCACATCGCAGAAAGATCACAGTCCAGGCGAACTTGGTTTCCACGGCCGTCAGGTTGCTGGTTAAATGATCAACCTTTCCAGTCGCGACCTTCCAGTAGACGTCGGAACCAAGTAATACGCTTACTTCCTGTAGGTGCCATGTGTCGGGATGAAAGTTGTCTGCTGCATCATAGATCTTGTCGCACAAAGGTTGCAAAATATCAGTGCTGAGCGGCGGGCTTGTAACTGTACACACTTCAGGGACCTCGAAGTCCTCCACGGTTACCGCTATGTCCCTACGTTGGCCTCGTAAAGTCAAAGCTACCCGTCGACTGCGCATTACTTCGCGGGGCTTCGAGTGGCCGAACATCACCAAGGAAAGTTCTTCGGTTCCGATAACCGCGCATCTGAGGTCCTTTGAGACATCCGCTCGGATGAATGTGCGCTAGCTACCGCTGCCAAGAAGAATGCGCACGACACGCTTTTGGGACCCGCACTCGATCCAGACTCGTCCTGTTTGGAGAAGAACGGCGTTGATTCCGCTCAGGGCGCTTGGGGCCGATGTCACTGACACCGTGTTCGTGCCTCGCCCGGCGATGCGAGGCTCGTCTTGGTTCACTGTTGTCGCGTTTGCACGGGTTGGGGCTGCGGGCGTGAACAATTCACAGATGATAGTGAGATGTAGTCGGTTGCACTTACTACAGATGATGCTGCGCGCACGTCGGCAAAAAAGCGCCGTGTGGTTTTGCAAGCCGCAACGGTAGCAGCAACGAGCAGTGCGCAACCGAGCCCGTTTCTCCTCAGCTGAGAGTTGAACGTTGCATTCCGCGATGGTGTGCTGACAACGGCTGCATAAGGGGCACACCTCTTCCGCAACTGCAACAGATTCGGCAGCAAGGGCGGACGCTGTAGGCAAACGTCCCATCGGTGCTGACGGAGGTTCGACGTCTTCGGGCAGTAACCGCGAGAAAGCAGACGGCGTTCGTCCTGGCCTGCCTTCCTCTCGAACCTCAATTTGTATGCGCAGGAAGCTTAGCATTTCTGCATCCTGACGAGCTCTTTCTTGGGGGGTCGCAACACCGGACGTATCCTGCGTGGCTTCTTTGGACTTCTGCCGGTAGAGGATAGCGAGGTCGTCAGGGGGTCGGGTGGGACGCCCAAACCGGTCCAGTGCCGAGACGCGAAATTGTACCTTGTCATAGAGTACGCGAAGTTTGTCGACATCTGCCGAAGACTTGACTGGTGGTAAGGCGAGCAGGTGGTCGATGTGCTCGTTGATGAGCAAGTCGCGTCGACCAAATCGCTCCGTCAAGGTCCTGATGGCGATCGCATAATTGGCCTCCGTGAGTCTAATGCCTTCGATGGCTCTCTTCGCGGCGCCACTCAAATACGACAGGAGGTACCTAAATTTCTCAATCGGCAGAATGTCTTCATTACGGTGAATCGTGGCACTGAAGTGGTCCCAGAAGGTCTGCCAGTCGCGAAGTGCGCCGGACGCGGCACGGTTGCTGGGCCGGGTGTCCCCTTTGTTACGCGAGGTGCAGTGTCAGTGACCTCGGTATTCGCTGAGCTGCCGGCCCCAGCGACGTCGGCGTTCGGTAACGTAGCCTCGGGCCTTGAAGTCCTCGTTGCCGTCGCTGTGTTGGCGTGTTCGCGCAGGAAGAAGCGCGCTCGAAACACGGCATAGGACACCTTCCGGTCGTAGTCTTCCGCGGCCTCGAGCTCTTCGTCATAAGCGTCATCGTCCGTGGCATCGAGGATTTGCTCATTGAGGTTGCCGAGCTCGACGTTCTTCTGAGTCAGGTATGTAACGTGCGTATCAACTTGAGCGGCATCGGGAGCCGTGGCCTGAAGTTCGTCGGTCAGCAGCGTAATGGTTCGTGTGACGCTGGCCCTGACGACGCCACGGTTCTTGCGGAGCCGCTCGAACTATGCCATGGAAGCTGGAAGTCTTGGAAGGGCGATGACCGGGGGGTTTTCGGCACCAGAAAGAATGTCGCGTAATTAATACCCGAGCCCTAGACCAAGCATTCTATCTCTTTATTCCACTGCTCGTGTCAACGTCTTCTTTTTTCGCTTTGTCCTCCTGCTTGTTGCCGCGCGGCCGCCATCGTCCGCAACACTGCTCATGGGTAGGCGCCAACAGACCCGGCTGCCGAAGACGTCGAACCTGCTGGAGCCAGCCTGGCCTCCTTCGGTCACAATCACTCAACGGGACCAAGACAACCGGAAGCACCAAGCGTCAGACTTCAGCCGAAGGCATACAGCTCACACCTTGCGGCCTCTTCAGCCCGGAGAGCGGGTCTTGGTGCGAGATGTCAACTCCCCCGCAACCGTCTTAGGGCCAGCTCAACGCCCACGTTCCTACGTGGTGGACTCCGACGGGTGTACTTCAGCGTAAACGGATGCACCTGGTGCGAACGACGGGAACCCCCGCTGCCAACCCACCTGGAACCCCAGTGACGGATCAGCCCGAGACGACTACAACACCTAGGGCTGACAAAGCAGCACAAGACCAGCAAACCCCGTCGCCTCGGGAAAGCACCTCCACTGCAGAGGAATCTCAGGGTTCTGCTTCCACGCAACGTGTCTCACGGTCGCGGTATGGCATGAGGATCCGCAGGCCGAAAAGACTCGACCTGTGAACATTGTTTTCTTTCGGACCATGAGTTTTGATGCATGTGTTTGTTCAAGTTTACCGTAGGAGGGATGTAGTGAACGGCAGTATCACTAGATGGCTGTACAATTTATGTAGTGTACAACAGTACTGCCAGATGGCAGCGCGGTATGTACTGGATTCAATAACAAGGGCTGCCAATAAACCTGGCGTCACTTGTCCACTTGTCCGCTCGGAGACTCGGCTGTCGTGTCACTTACTCGCCCGATGCGCTCGACATATCTGATGCTCTTAGAAGCCTGAGTGCACGCGATGACATTATCATAAAACCAGCGGACAAGGGTCGTTCGATTGTGATAATGATATAAAGAAAATTACGTAAAAGATGCCGGAAGATAGTTATATGACGCAACGTTTTGCGAACAACTTCCCGCTGATCCTACTGCCGACTTTCTTGTCATCATAAAAGATACCATTAAAGCATAAGTAAAGAAGAAAAGGATCGACGATAAGACAGCACGCAGCCTCATTCCGCTTAGTCGCGTTGCCGGAAGATTTTACCTACTGCCTAAAAAATCGCCCGCATCTTCCCACGGGGGGAACTCGAGTAAATGCGTCGCAGAGTGGTGGGGGTATAGCGTGAATGTTGCGTAATTGGGTATGGTTTGGGAATGCTTAATTGTTACACGATGCGCACACCAAGTACGACTTGAACGGCTACAGCGTGCACGAAGTTCCGGGTCCGCAGCTCGCTTCAAACGCTCGCGTTCAGCGTCGTATGCTCGTCTCTTCGCAGCCTTGTCTTCTGCGTTGCTTGCTGTTGTTGACGCTGTCGACGGTGAGGTTGGGATAACGTTGCCTTCAACGAGTGGTGGCACGCTGAGTGAAGCTACTGTTGCTTCCATCGCATCTACTCGAGTCAAGCAAAGCGTCAAGTCAAGCAAAAGCCAAGTAAAGACGGCTTTGACTGAATTCCGAACGCGCTCTCCGCCGCTTATATACACACCGCCCACGTTCGAGGGAGAGGAGGGAGGGACGGAGAGGAGGAAGGAAGGGAGTGAGAGGAGAGGCTTGAAGCCGCCACGAGACACGCCGAGCATGCGCAGTGAGGGTGTGGACGGCGCCGCCGACGCCGCAGGTGCGACAAAGAAATGCTCCGCATTTAATACACAAACCAGGAAACCCAGGCCGTCCCATTGTTTCGGGCGTACAAACAATAACAGGAAACATATCTCGTTACGTTGACAGTTTGATCAAATTTATTCCAGCCACATTCGCTTCCTTCGTTAAGGATACTAATGACTTTTTCAACGGCGTAACACTGCCTAACTGTTCCTGAAGTCTCGTTTCTGGTGACGATGAACGTCACTTCCCTCTAAACTAATATCCCCCACAAGGATGGCATTTAGGCTGTTCTAGATTCGTATGAATACCTCCGATCGGACAAGCTGATTGACAGCTCAACCCTCGAAACCTTGCTGAAGTTATTTCTCGAGTTCAACAACTTCAAATTCAACGGTTCTCATTATGTAAAAATAAATGGAACATCGATGGGAGCAAAATTAGGCCCTATCTACGCCAACGTCTTCATGGGAGTGCTCCAAGACGCGTTTCTTAAAAGTGTGCCACTTAAGCCGATGTATTTCAAAGGTTACATCGATGATATACTTTTCATTTGGACAGACAGCGAAACAGAACTTCTGAACCTCATAGAGAAATTCAGCCAGGCGCACCCCACTATCACATTCTCGTATATTTACTCACCCGTGTATGTATACTTCCTCGACGACACGATTACTATTTACCATGGACGCCTAAGTACTAAACTCTTTCAAAAGCCAACTGATCATCATTCATTTCTTCATTTTTAAAGCAGCCACGTGCGGCATTGCAAGACTGGCATCCCATATAGCCAGGCACAGCGCTATAGGCGCATATGCTCCGAAGTACAAGAGTTTAATTCTTCTTGTCAGGAGCTCAAGAGGAATCTTCTCAAACGAAAATAGCCGGAGAAAATTACCCACGATGCAGTACACCGAGCTGCAGAACGCGACCAGATGGACAGTTTAAAAGGTAGCAGAAAGGCCAGCGGGTCGCAGTCACATTCGGCGTCCATCCCCAAGGTTGGAGGCATACTGCGTAAACATTATAACATCCTTACCCAAAGCGACAGACTAAAAGCCGTTTTTCCTGAGCCTCCTCGTGTCGTGTACAGACGCTCGAAAAACATAGGTGACATTCTTACGTCATCTAAAATTGTCACCGCTAATCATGCCGGTTGCAGCCGCTGCAACAAACCACGGTGTAAAGTTTGTCCTCATACAACACCTTCAATCACTCCCACCAGTACATCAAACCAATTCACATTTACACTTAGAGGAAGTCTCAATTGTGACTCATCTAACGTAGTGTACCTCCTTGAGTGCGGCACCTGCCACATGCAATACATAGGGCAGACGGAAACACCATTCAGAATCCGGTTCAACAATCACAGGTCGCATACCAAATCCCAACCAAAACTTCCACTATGAAAACAGATCGACATGCCGGGTCACTCATTTAACAACCTCAAGGTGACGGTACTAGAATCTGGATTCCGCACTTGCCATGACCGTGAGCTTCGTGAATCGTACCTAATTCATAAATTTAACACTCTCTCCTCTCGAATCAACGCAAGCAAAGGAAAACTAACTTGTCTAGCGCTAGATTAAGAATGAAGATGCGCTTGTTGCGCAGTGTAGCGCCTTTATCGCCTGTATCGCTTTCTTGATGTGTTTTTTTCGTTTTACTAGGTTGTTTTTCCTTTATTAATTGAATGGCTTGAATAGTACGCTCATTTATCACCCTCGCTGCACTGAGATTGTACTTATACTGTCATGCCTTGTCATTACACCTGTGCATATGTATGTCTTCTCAATACACATAATCACGGTACACGTCACAATTATCGGAGAGATTCGATCTGTATATCTCACTGTCTGTATTCGCATTCTGTTCTGTTCTTAAAACACGTGATAATGTGTGATGCGAATTGCTCTTCCAATCAGTGCAGATAGCGCTGACTTGTTTTTGAAAACTGCTTTGAAAGCCATGTATCAAATGATCTCGCATTACTCTGACGAAGGCTGGTCCACTAGCTGAAAACGTTAAGTAAATCTGCTTTCAAGAAAGTTTCCTCGCCCCCTCCTTACACATTCACACACCCACACACACACACACACATATATATATATATATACACATATATATATATATATATACGCTAGAAAAACAGGTCGACAAACGTGCGAAACACAAGTTTTACTAACGTTTCGGCAGGAGGGCCTGCCTTCGTCAGAGTGACGAAGGCAGGCGCATATATATATATATATATATATATATATATATATATATATATATATATATATATATATATATATATATATATATATATATATATATATATATATTGTAGAGAAGCCTTGGGACATGGTAATGGGTTACCCTCTCCAGCGCCTTCTAGTGGGTCGTCCTCTTTGGTTGCTTGAAGAAAGAACGCCGCTCGCGCAGGGAGTTCGTGCCTTGCCGTGACTGTCGCCATTACTCATTGTCGTTGAGTGCTGTCTATTAAACACCTTAACAATTTGGTGGAGAGTGCTCTGCTCCCATTCAATGCCCCTGGAGCTCCGATCCCGTACCTTGACATCTACCATGCCTCAAGACGCCGCCCAGCAAACGCCTCCTCTCGCAACGAGCACATGTCCCGGTGTCCCCCGTATACGCGATCCACCTATCTTCACTGGCGCCGATAGCACCGACGTGGAGGACTGGCTCGCAATTTACGAGCGCGTCAGCATCCCCAACAAATGGGACGAAGAAGGCAAGTTAAGCAACTTGGTATTCTACCTCGTGGGCGTAGCAAGCTTGTGGTACAACAACCACGCGTCCGATTTTGCGACTTGGGCCGATTTCAAGACCGCCGTCATCAGCGTTTTTGGCCGCCCAGCAGTTCGTAAGCTGCAAGCCGAACAGCGCTTACGTGAACGATCTCAGCAGGCCGGTGAATCTTTCACAAGTTATATCGAAGACGTCCTCGACTTGTGTAAGAAGGCCAACGGAACCATGTCTGAGTCTGACAAGATCCGGAACGTAATGAAAGCCATTGACGACGATGCCTCCACCATGCTGCTCGCCAAAAACCCTGGCACAGTGGCCGAGGTCATAACGCTGTGCCAGAGCTACGAGGAGCTCCGCCGGCAGCGTTCGATGACCCGTCGCTCCCCATCACGCGAAGCAGAGCTCGCTGGGTTGGCGGCAATATCTGACCAGGCCGCGTTGCTGGCAGAAGTCAAGTCATTCGTGCGCGAGGAAATTGCACGCCAGATCTCCCTCCTCGCCTTTGCCCACCCGCCGCACGTTCAACAGTCGTCGACCACCCTTCTTCCTCCTCTCCGCCGAGCGATTGAGCAGGAAATTGCAGAGGTCATGCCTGAGTACCACCCGCAACCTCCGGCTCCTGCGCCTCAGAGTTACGGTCAAGTTGTCGCCAGGACGCCCCAAGTAATTCCTGCGGCTGCCCCAATGAGTTACGCCGAAGCCGCCGCTAGACCTCCGTTCTTTGAGGCGGGTGTGCCGGCTACATATGCTGACGCCATACCTCGGCCCCGACTGCAGCCCACTATGCAGTCATTTCAGCAGCCGACCCGTCAATCACGTACTGCGACATGGGCGGGACCTACCCCGGCGAACCGATGGCGCACCCCCGACAACCGGCCCATCTGCTTTGCTTGCGGTTACGCCGGTCACGTGGCACGTTATTGTCAACGCGTGTAGCCGCCTCGAGTCGCGTCACCTGTCACCAGCCAGTCAAGCCGTGCATTCTACGACCCACCTCCACCTATGTCGCCGACGTCACGCCCACCTCCAGCTACTCGCCGCTCTCCGTCTCCCCGACGTCGGTCACTGTCACCCATGCGGCCACGTTCGGTCGCAAGAGAGCAGGAAAACTAGCCGTCGCAGTCCAGGAGGCAAGGGCTGCGACGCTATCGAACTGTGAAAGCCCTCAGCGAAGTCCATCGAATGTAATCGACGTGCTTGTGGACGGTGTTCGCGCATCGGCCCTTATCGATACTGGAGCCGCTGTATCCGTTATGGACGCAAAACTTTGCCGCTTACTTCGAAAAGTGATGACGCCACTTTCTGGGATGTCCCTTCGTACCGCGAGCTCCCAGAGTATTCATCCCACAGCAGTATGCACTGCTCGCGTCGTCATTCAGGACTTTCTGTACGACGTCGAGTTCATCATAATTGCGGCATGCTCTCACGACGTCATCTTGGGATGGGATTTCCTCTCCCGCCACGACGCCGTAATTCGTTGCGCACCAGCCGAAATCGAACTCTCACCGTTCTCACATTTGACGCCGACAGAAAGTCCATCGGCAATGAGCAAGATCCTCGTCCAAGACGATACGAAAGTGCCTCCAAACTCGTCAACGGCTGTGTCGGTCTACTGCGCCGGTCTCTCCGACACCACTGCACTCCTTTCGCCATCTGCCCGCGTCTGCACTAGGAAAGGGTTGCTGGTACCTTTTGCGACCGTGCGAGTCACTCAGGGCAGCACCGCTATTTTTGTTACCAACCCATCCCCGTGCATTGTTACGTTGGTTCGAGGGGAATGTCTCGGCAAAGTGGAACCCGTTGAAGACGCACAAGTTCTGGACGCACCCGATGACTCGCACTGTACCAGTTCCCGCACCATCAGTGCTGTTTCCACGTCTGATTCGTCACCTACTGATGTATTTGGTCCCTCCATTGCTGACAACCTTACGTCGGCCCAGCGTTCGCAGCTTCTGTGCTTGTTGGATGAATTTCGTCATTCTTTCGATGTCGGGCAAACTTCCCTCGGCCGCACGTCCGCTGTTACGCACAGGGTGTCGGAACGAAATGTTTTTCGCTTCGGTTTTAGTTTCGTTTCACCGCAAAAAGTTCCGTTTCGTTTCTGTTCCGGAACGAAAAAAAAAACGTTCCGTAACGGTTCGTAACGGTTCGTAACGGTTTCTTTTTTCTTTGTATATAAAAAAAGAATGTATGAAAAAGGTGAGGCAATCATTAAAAAAAACATTGGATTTATGATGTAGTTACTTGCCCTCCTCTTAGGAAAGTGGGACAAGGGTAAAACACGTTCTTCAGAGGAGCGGAAGTAACTGTACCACGAATTCCTACCAACTAGCACAAACCAGTATTATTTTCAAAGTCATAGTATTTATTTTCTCAAAAGCCAAATACGAATTTTTTTAGTAGGCTCAATGATTTGTGTCAAGGGAGTGAGCACGATCTCAGAACCAGCACGTCATTGAGCGTACTCTCTGATGTGCGAGACCGCTGTTCTGATTAAAAGATCGACAGGCCTGCGCGGAACACGCAGCACAGTCACAGCGAAAGCTGGAAGAGCGGACTTTGTAGAGCTCATTGGAGAGTCTCTCGGGGTAATAATACAAGTACACATGCAAGGTACCTACTACGCCATAAATCATCCCAATTTTTCTGAAGTAGAGAAGTTCCCATTATGCCATTTTTCGTCATTCTTCGGAGTCTCGTGGTACACGCTACACTTCTGTAAGGCATTATGTGCACTTTGTGCTGTGGCTGACGACGATGAAGAATTACGGCTGAGCACTTTGCAGTGGGTGCGAAGCGGTGTTGCGGAATTGGCGCCTCCATCCCATTTCAATTCCATTGCGGGGAATTAGAACTTGCCGCAATTCCATTCCTTTTAATTCCGCGGAATGAAAAAACTTAGCCCATTCGCACTCTGGGAATGGCCGGGCAGTTCAATTCCAATGCTGTAATTCCTCGACGTAGGAAAGGCATCTTGATAGTTTTATCGAGTTAAGAATGAACGCCCCCTTAAGCTGATGTCATCAAATGCATTAAGAACTGCAAAAGTATGCAAAACACGTTGCCAAGTCGATGAATAGTAGCTTGGTGACATATCTCGTGCAGTACAACCACCCTACTAATTCCCATAGGGGCAGTTCTCCCGCAACCGATAGTATTTGCGTGGTCAACATGTTTGAACGAATAGTGGTGTTTCAATATTGTTTAACCTTAAATCTGTTAATGCTAAAATGACGACATAGTGTATTTTTATGCTGACAAAAGCTCATTTGTATCGAATACGGAACACTGGGCCGCACTGCCCGTCAGCACTCACGCTTGTCAAGCGCGCCTCGCAAGCATGGATGGGGTGAGGAGAACTTTCTGTGTTCGCCTGTGCAATGTCTTCCTTGTCGCAAAGGTTATTTACGTGTGTCACGTACTAAACTGCTCGTGAGATAAAGATCAGGCTGTGCATAGAGTATTCGCCACTTTCGGGTGGGGGTATCAATAGGAACTAACGTACGCGCAGGGGTAATTTGTTTCTCCCTTCGGTATCTGCTGGTATAATGCATTTGTTTGTACACTAACTTATTCCTCCGTTTGTAGTAGGCGCGTTGCTTATAAATGTACCGTGCTTGTAATCAGCTAAGCCGTTTTTAAAATACTGCTTTAGTGTTAACTTGCGAGGCTCTGACTTATACTAACGTTTGAAGCTTGAAAAACAGCACGTAGACGAAAACGTGCTCTATTTTCGGAAAAAGACGTAATTCCATTCTCATTCCATTCCTCCGAGCGTTGTCCCTATTCCATTCCGGAGTCGCGAAAATGTGGAATGATTCCGGAGTCATTCCACTTCAGGAGTGGTAACTCCGCAACACTGCTGGGAAGCATTAAACCACACTCTTTGCGCTATTAGCATTGTGTGATGACTGGTTGTTATTTTACTCTTCTGCCACGCTATATTACATATGTTAACGCGATTCCTTGCCCGACATGACGCCTGTGTAGAGTATTTTTGCGATGGAGTTATAAGCACCAGCGTGACACTGTGGTGGAAGACCCGACTGCCACGCAGAAGGCCCGGATCCTAGAAATTTGTTTCTCATTTATTTATTTCTTATACCACGCAATAGCGGTCACGTACACCGGCGGCCGCGGACAACTATGGAGCCAAAATCGGCTGTTGTGATCTCATAACAGCTTTCGCTGTAACAAACTTCAGCGCCGACAATGCCCTCTCCACTTTGGCCTGCTTGACAGGCGCGCAAAAGTCCACTTGCGTTAATATAAACATCTCTGGTTGCCACTGTTCTCGTTTTTCGCACAATTTCAACATATCTTTGCTTTGGATTTCCTGTCTGAGGTACGCGCTAATACTATACCCTGAGATATGCCCACATTGCATGAGCTCAGTTGTTCTGGATTGCGAAATTTTCTCGTGAACCGAAAAACGATTGAAAAAATATCGGTTTCACTCCGGAACGAAATAATAAATAACGTTTCGGTTACGTTTTCGATCCGGTCAAAAATATCGTTTTTTTCGTTTTTCGTTTTCGGTTTTCGTTCCGTTCCGACACTCTGGTTACGCATCGCATCGACACTGGCGCCCAACCACCACTGCGGCAACGTCCATATCGCGTGTCTCCCACAGTACGCCGGGTAATTAACGAGCAAGTGGACGATATGCTTCGACGCGATGTAATTCGGCCCTCCGACAGCCCATGGGCGTCTCCTGTTGTTTTTGTTACGAAGAAGGACGGTTCTGTGCGGTTCTGTGTGGACTACTGACGGCTCAACAAGGTCACCCGCAATGACGTTTATCCACTGCCGCGAATCGACGACGCGATTGACAGCCTCCAAGGAGCAGAATTCTTTTCATCTCTCGATTTGCGCTCGGGGTACTGGCAAGTACCCATGGCTTATGACGCTCGACCAGAGACAGCCTTTGTCACGCCCGACGGCTTGTACGAGTTCAACGTCATGCCGTTCGGTCTGTGTAATGCGCCCGCGACCTTCGAGCGCATGATGGACACCGTTCTGCGTAACTTGAAATGGCACACGTGCCTGTGTTACCTGGACGACGTCGTCGTCTTCGCTCCGGACTTCTCCACGCATCTCCAACGTCTGCGGCATGTTTTGACACGTTTGAGCAACGCCGGCCTCCAACTGAATCTGATGAAGTGCCGATTTGCCGAACGGCAGCTGACAATCCTCGGCTACGTCGTGTCCAAAGACGGAATCCTTCCCGATCCGGCCAAGCTTCGGGCCGTGGCCGAATTTCCCAAAACTACGTCCGTCAAAGAACTGCGCAGTTTCGTCGGACTGTGTTCATACTTTCGACGCTTCATACGAAACTTTGCCACCATCATATCGCCGCTGACGAAGCTCCTTGGAAGTAACGGACCCCTAAATTCGTGGTCGTCCGAGTGTGACGACGCGTTCGCAAAGCTCCGTCGTTTGTTGACGTCTCCTCCCATACTACGTCACTACGACCCTACGGCCCCTACGGAGGTACACACGGACGCCAGCGGTGTAGGCCTCGGCGCTGTCCTTGCGCAACGCAAACCAGGGTTCCCCGAATATGTCGTGGCATACGCAAGCCGTACGCTTACCAGAGCCGAGACCAATTACTCAGTCACGGAAAAAGAGTGCCTGGCGATCATATGGGCCCTTACAAAGTTTCGACCTTATTTGTATGGTCGCCCATTTGATGTCGTCACCGACCATCATGCACTATGCTGGCTGTCGTCATTGAAGGATCCCTCAGGCCGTCTCGCCCGCTGGGCACTTCGCCTGGAGGAGTACGACATCCGCGTGCTGTACCGCAACGGACGCCAGCATGCTGACGCCGACGCCCTCTCGCGCTCTCCCTTGCCTGACGACAATGCCCCCTGCTCAGTATCTCACATAGCTGTTGCTTCAATCAGCGTTCACACCATCGCTACCGAACAGCGCAAGGATAAATGGATCACCTCGCTGATCGACTTGCTCACTGATCCGACGGCAACACCATCCACTCGCGCGTTACGTCGTCAAGCCCACGATTTCGCTGTTCGTGACGACCTCCTGCACCGCCGCAATTACAACGCCGACGGCCGCCAGTGGCTACTAGTGATACCCCGCAGTCTGCGTTCTGATATATGCGAGGCCTTCCACTCCGACCCGCAATGCGCGCACTCTGGGGTATCCAAAACTTACCACTGCATTCGACAACGATACTTCTGGCGTGGGATGTACCGCTACGTGCAGAAGTTCGTTCGCTCCTGCCTCGATTGCCGACGCCGAAAACCTGCAACGCACGTGTCGCCAGCAGGTCTACAACCATTACCTCGCCCTAACCGTCCGTTCGGGCGCGTGGGCATCGATTTGTATGGACCACTTCCTCTGACTTCGGCTGGTAACCGCTGGGCCATCGTCGCTGTTGACCATCTAACGCGATACGCCGAAACCGCCGCCCTCCCAGCGGCTACAGCGCGCGATGTTGCCTCCTTCCTACTACACCGATTCATACTGCGTCACGGTCCACCCCAAGAGCTTCTCAGCGATCGAGGCCGCGTCTTTTTATCGGAAGTCGTGGAAGCCATTCTGAAAGAGTGCCATGCTGTTCACCGCAAAACTACTGCTTACCACCCGCAGACGAATGGCCTAACCGAACGCTTTAACCGCACGCTCGGCGACATGCTGTCAATGTACGTCGCCGCCGATCACACCAATTGGGATGCCATTCTGCCCTTCGTCACCTACGCCTATAACACCGCGCCTCAGAGCACTACTGGTTTTTCACCGTTCTTCTTACTGTACGGAAGGCACCCGTCGCACACCATCGACACGATACTTCCATACAAGCCAGATACATCTGAGTGTGCGCCTATTTCTGACACAGCCAGGCTCGCTGAAGAGTGTCGCGAGCTTGCCAAGACATTTACGACGCAGGAAGAGGAGCTGCAGAAGAGCATTCGCGATGGCACCACCACTTCTGAACCCACGTTCCTTCCTGGAGCGCTCGTATGACTCTCGGTCCCTACCACTGCAAGTGGCCTTTCTTCAAAACTGCTGCCGAAATACGAAAGCCCATACCGGGTCGTCGAGCGCACATCCCCGGTCAACTACTTGATCGAACCCATCGAACCAGCTTCGGACATGCGCCGTCGAGGGCGCGACATTGTCAACGTGGAGCGCCTCAAGGCCTACTATGACCCACTCATAGTGACGAGCTGTTAGGTCACCGGACGGCTCCCTTTTCGTACCCGGGGTAATTGTAGAGAAGCCTTGGGACATGGTAATGGGTTACCCTCTCCAGCGCCTTCTAGTGGGTCGTCCTCTTTGGTTGCTTGAAGAAAGAACGCCGCTCGCGCAGGGAGTTCGTGCCTTGCCGTGACTGTCGCCATTACTCATTGTCGTTGAGTGCTGTCTATTAAACACCTTAACAATATATATATATAGGGTGGATAACGAGAACTTCTGGCTACCGTAATAGCAATTGTGAAAAACTTCCTGCTACAATATAGGAAACAAAACAAATATTTATTATACCCTGACTGTTTCGGCTGGGCGCCCAGCATTCCTCAGAGGATGTAAGTGAAATGAAACAGCCATTGCCGAACCCGCTGCACAAGGGCCGCCCACCCAGTTTGAGGGTCAGACGGTACTTTCAAAAAAGCAAAAAAGAGAGCAAAAATAGATAAAGAAAGAGACAACTAACGAAGGACGCTACAGTGACAAAACGAGGGAGCTGTTCATTCCCTCCCTCGTTTTGTCACTGTTGCTTCCTTCTGTATATATATATATATATATATATATATATATATATATATATATATATATATATATATATATATATATATATATATATATATATATATATATATACAGAAACATCAAAAAGAGACGCGTGGGCCAGCCTTTCATGGACCAGCATTCGACTGAGTCCATGAAAACCAATGTGCTTACTGCTGACATCATTTGTGCATCACCCCCTCGAAATAGTCTCCCTTGCAGTCTATACACAGCTTGCCACGCTTCTTGAGCTCTTGGAAACAGCTGGGAAACGCTTCTTTTGGCAGGGCTGTCAGCGCCTTTGTCGTGGCGTCTTGAATGGCCTCAACGCTCTCCATCCAGCGAACTTTTAGGGCTCTCTTCACACGAGGAAAGAGGAAAAAATCACATGGGGAGAGGGCAGGCGAGTATGCCGGATGGGGAAGTACAGTAATGCTGTGCTTGGCGAGAAATTTTGTGTTTACACGCTGTTCGAGGTGGACGCCCATCTCTCCACATTCAGTCACAGTAGAATGCGCAGATGACTAATGACAACGTATTTTTCTACATGTGATGCTATCTAGCGGCTGCCGCAGCAATTAACATAAATAGCTCAGGTTAGCCCGAAAAGATGGCGCTACACATACGCTCCAAGGTTTCTTTTGTGGAATCATCTCGAGAGCAGAAAATAAATCAGTCTCGACACTTTAGGGACAAAGGTTGCATATATATATATATATATATATATATATATATATATGGAAATCAGATGCAGACGATTTTTAAGGGCTCGTTTATCTTTGTTAGACACAATATTAATGAGAACTAAGATACAATAACTCCAAGGAAAGTATAAGGGGTGTTATCTGTAGTATTGAGGATATAAATGTGAAGAAAGTGAAGTGGACGAAAAGATGACTTGCCGCCGGCAGGGACCGAACCTGCGACCTTCGAATAACGCGTCCGATGCTCTACCACTGAGCTACGGCGGCGGTCATCCTCCCGTCCACTTTCTGGGGTATATATGTTGATTTAAACCAAGGAGTGTTAGTCAGCGCCAATCGCAGCCATGTCGGCGAGTGTGGAGCACTTTTTTTGCCTGTTGGCGTCACGTAGCACGTGATCTGTTTACGAGCTGGCAGCTGACCAATAATCCCTCGCATACTACCTGAAGGTATTAAGTCTGCCAGGACGAGACCCTCGCTATGATCGAAGGAAAGCAGATGATTTTTAAGGGCTCGTTTATCTTTCATAGACACAATATAAATGAGAACTAACAGACAATAACGCCAAGGAAAGTATAGGGTGTTATCTGTAGTATTTAGAATATAAATGTGAAGAAAGTGAAGTGGACGAAAAGATGACTGAAATGACTGATATATATATATATATATATATATATATATATATATATATATCAGTCATTTCAGTCATCTTTTCGTCCACTTCACTTTCTTCACATTTATATTCTAAACACTATATATGCTTTTCGTGTTATTCTGTCGACAAGTCAGGTTTCTGACAACTTGCACATACCACCGACGCTGTATTTAGGATGATCGCAGTGTACTGAAGCGAACTGCATGCGGAATGGAACAAGTGCTTATGAATATTTTACAAATAAGTACATAATTAAGAGTGTATTTCTGTCCTTTATTCACTGTCCAGATCCAATCAAGCACTAATGGACATTATCACTTCGGATACACCTTTTCAATAGAGAACTGGTGATGTAAAGGGTTAAAGATATGTGAGCTCATAGCAACGAACTCTAGCTGCAGCGCAGAAGGTTCGTTAGTTGACTAACTGCAATGAGAACCTCAGGCGTGATAACGCTGTATTTGTTTTTCACATCTAATTACCTGAAACGATAGGCAACATGGAAACGTACATGGTATTACACCAGATTCGCATTGCAAAACTAAACGAATGAGTATTGAGTGAGAGAGAGAGAGATGTCTTTAATGAAGAACATAAAAATCTGTGAGCGTATATCAAGGCGCTTACACGCTATTCTGTATCGATATTGAATGCTGTCCTATAGACACCAAGGCGAACCTTCACTAATTCATGGGCAGGTATCTTCACGTGCAGGGGCCTAGTGAAACCGTTTGCTGTGCCAAGAAGCTTATGTTGAATTCCAATGGCAGAGTCGGAGCAGCCGATGGACTCTGCAAGCGAGCACTTGACTCTGGCGTAGAGCAACGCCTCCAAATCTGCGATTGGAACACAATCCGCGCTGCCGGAGCAAGCATAGGAGCAAGAAGGAAGTGGAAGTGCTTGGGTTGCCGAGAATGCCTTGTATGTAGTTATTCCTCTCTGCTAATTCCGTTGTCAAATTCCCGCTCGTACGTCGCAGTTTCAGCGTCGCTGTCACTATCTGATGAATCACTCGTGCACGAACTGGAGTGGTCTAACTCGGAGCTGTCGCTATCGGTCAGCGGAAGCAATGCGGCACGATTTGCTCTAACGCCATTACTGTCAAAACACGCGACAGCGGCAGCGCTCCTAAGCAGGCAAGCGTGTTAAAGGAAGTACGTACAGCCGAGTTCCAGTCGACTCCGCCGATTTTGGCGGAGCGACATTTCCAGCTCCATGGAGTGACTCTCGCTCTGAATCCACTCCGACTCTCCCATTGGAACGCTAGACTCCCGCCCTCACTCTGCCATTGGAACACACTTGCTCGAAAAGGAACAGAAAAGCTTGCTCCGACTCCGCCATTACAATTAAACATTAGTCGAACGCGGTGGTGACTCGTCGTGTGCAGTGTCTCAGGGAAATGCATGCAGCAGTACGACGATAACGATTTTTCTCTTTTGCTCGCACCATATGAACCAAACAATCGCGAATAAATCATTATTCGGAAAATTGGAGAGTTATAATTTCCTCGCACAAAGCACTCGGCAAAAAATTAACTCGAGCGCTTGTGAAATGGGTGCCGCAAAGCTATACAGTTGACCTGTGGGGACAGGAGGGGTGGGCCGCACTCCTCCTCAATGTATGGAGGAGGGCCGGTGCCCCCTGAGCCCCCTGTCATTAGGCCCGGGACCCTGTCGACCCTTAGCACTCGAGATGAGAAATGAGAATCTGGCGTGGCAAAGGCAGGTGCAATGACCACAACGCCCACCTTGTGGGAAGTAGCTTTGAGGAAGGGAGGGGACAACGTAAACAGCCACGACTCACGCTTTTGATCAGGTCAGTAGCGAAGCGCAGCTCACTTCAGCAGGAAACCTTGAGCACATTATCACTGTCGGCCACTCGAACTTTGCTATATGCACTGAAGCAATCAAGGAGAGGGCGAAAGGGGGACAAAAGAGTTTCTACAGGGACATTTCGAAGAGATACGCTGGGGTGAGGCGATGGAAAGAAAAACTGGCCGCTATAGCTCACGGACGCAACCTCGACGTCACTGTGGGAGGGCTCAATGCCGCCTTGAACGTAGAATCGGTAGTACTAGAGGGGCACTTGATAAAAAGGGTCGATGGCATGCGGCCCATGTCCTTCAAGGTGCAGATTGCCGTGTGCTTGGTACTGGACCTATGAATGCGTGACGCCAACCTGCAAATGGCGTTTGTCGCCGCCAACGAAGAGATACAGCGAGTGAGCCGAGAGGGAAGTTTTGCGATAGAGGCAATAAGCAGAGAGTTGCAAGGCGGGGTCGTTTCCAATGAGACAGAATTTACTTCGATCATAGGCTTGGTCATGAGATGGGGTCTGGTGGGACGCGGAGTAGCTTTTTAGGGGCGCGATGGCCCTCCAGAGTCGAGGGTAGCTAATGACAAAGAAAACACCAGTAGACTGTTTGACAGGCAGAATTTTGAATAACCGGAGAAAGGTAAAGGAAAGCTAAAGAAGCCCCATGTTGCATTGAGTTACATAATTATACAAAGTGGCACAAAACGCCAAAATTCGTGGAAATTGAGGGGAAGTTAAGCAAAGAACAAGTAGGTGTCTATGCGGTTACGGAAGCGCACCTTAGAGAATTGGAAAAGCCACCACATATTGACGTTTGGGAAGGGAGCAACAAGACAAAATTAGAAAGGAAAAGGGCGTGGAGAGGGGGCGGGCTGCAATGCTAATTCATCCTGGATCCAAATGAGATAGAGTGAAGCAAACGGCCGCAGAGCACTTCTGGGTTTCGGGCAAAGTGGTACGAAAACATGGCTCAGGTAGCGTCACTGGTGCACGGGACATTACTGCAGTGAAAACATTTGGGATATGGTGAAAAACATAATGAGTGGTTTTCAACTCAAACGACGAAACACAGAGAAGAAGGAGGAACACGAACACCAGCGCTGTGTCACAACGAACTTTGTTTAGCAACGAAACCACACATTTTAAAGCACAACCTATTCCACGTGGGCACACGTCCATGATGCCAGACAAAAGATACAGTACGAAATCAGTGTAACTGTAAACATATTGTATCACGAAGCAAAACAGTTCAAGAAAGCAATCTCTCTGTCATGCAAGGTGAAACACATATCTCCGGTAGTACGAGTTGTGAGACAGCGCTGGTGTTCGTGTTCCTCTTTCTCTGTGTTTCGTCGTTTGCGCTGAAAACCACTCATCATGTTTAGCGCAATCCAACTCGCACAAATGTCGGTTCTTCAATGGGATATGGTGAATCGCATGAGCACGGACATTACGGAATGTGGTAATGGGTCCGGAATCATTCGGTTAAGGGACATGAAAGCCCACGTACATGACTCTGACGGATGTTTAGACACCAAGGGGAGTTATTGCTAGATCTCTGTGAGCAACATAGTATTGAGATAGCTAACACGGCACCCAAGTGTGATACACAGATCACGTGCGAAGTCTGTGGCAGTGAAACAAACATTGATTTTGTGTCCTGACGGAAGGAACTTGTGATAACCTGAGAGAAAAGAGAATAGACGAGGAAAGGATTAACAGCTTGAGTCGTCAACATAAACGTATAACAATACAAATGAGATATGAAACTGGCAACATAGCATAGAACGAAAGTTTGGCAGCGCGTGTTTAAATCGCAAAGAACTCGCAAATATTGTCGCAAGATTCGAACAAGTAGGCGAAATGCAGGCCAGAACTGGAGGCATAGTAAGCTCTTATGTGTTGCGCAAGAAAGCGTAGCTTCGGCGGCCGGGCAGTAAAGGCGGGCAACGTTGGGCACGGCAACTTCTACGTCAGAAGGTCCGTTCAGGCGGGTGATTTGAAGTGCGTTAATGCCGTGCAGACCACTAAAATGTGATTTTTATTCAAAACAAGCATTTCCTTGGTAGGAAACAAGCACTGCGAGGTTTCTGCAACGCTATTGCAACAATGAACGTTGACTTAATATTTGCCTTTATTGTCCCTTTAACCATTTGTTAGCATAGGAGCAGATAGGACGTGCGGACGTACGGCCCGTGCCACTTTCATCGGATGAAGTCATGAACTGCAATCAAGTGGATATGAGACCAAAATACTTCCCCAAACCATGGAAATTGCTAAGTGCTCACCACCGAATTATTGTCTGTGGTTTGAAAAGTTATATTTTAGCTTCGTTACTGCGCGTCAACGATGCTTTGCGAAATCCTGTGCATGGTATAGAAAACTGCATGAACTAAAATTGACGTATGAACTTAACGGCACTCCGAGGTATTACGTGGTGCTACCTGATTTAGAATGCCGGCGGCGGCTCCCTCGGTGTAATAACTTTTGTGTACTCTGTATACCGGAAGCAGTTGCGTGCGCCTGAAACGCGTCACGGCCGCCACGATTTTCATATTCAACTATAATTAATCTGGATTAGTCACGCTAACGTAGCAAGCGGGGGACTCGTGGAGGCTTTCTAGCCGCTATCTGCCTCGAGCGCCGCTGCTTTGAGCAGTACAGAGGGCGCCCCTTGCAGCCATCGTTGACGACGAGTGGGCGTGCGCGGCTCAGAAGCCTTGAGCAAAGCAAACGCTACTCGGCGTTTTCGAAGAGCTTTCGAAACACTCGGCGTTTTCGAAGAGCTGCAAAAGCTTTGCAAACGCCTTGTGAGGGTGCTCCTGAATTCCACTTGGCGGCGCGACACTCTATGGACATTGCGAATACAACTGCATCGTAATTACTTATTTCGAGTTTGCTTCTAGAATTACTAAAATGCTTAGATTTAGACGTATAATTGCGTATAATTGCAATAATCGGCAAGCAAATACAAGGCGGAATCGTTAAAGCTGTGAACAAGTCTGGATTTTTCTCAGTTCTAGCCGATGGCACAACTTACGGCGCACAAACTGAGCAGTTCTCCCTCTGTGCATGGTATGTGCAGCATGAACGTTGAAAATAAAAGAACATTTTCTCACCTTTGTGACAGCTTCAGATCTCAGTGGATCGCGTCTGGCGGAAACGTTAAAAACTGAGCTTGTTCGACTCGGTTTAGACCTTAATTGTATGAGTGGTCAAGGCTACGATGGAGCCGCCGTCATGAGTGGTTCATTTCGTGGCGTTCAGGCTCTCATTCGCGCAGCGTATCCTTTGGCAGTTTATACACACTGATCTTCGCATTCGCTAAACCTTTGCTTGAACGATGCATCTAAGGAAAGCAATATCCGAAACGCTTTCGCAACGACTAGTGAAATTTGCTCTTATTTCAGAAGCTCCTCAAAAAGAACCGTTGTTCTCAAGAAGTACCTCGAGTCTTCGTCGCGCACGTCTTCACGCCTTCATGAATACTGCGAGGCCAGGTGGGTTGAGAGTCACAAAGCCGTAATTCTCTTCAGTGAAGCATTGCCTGGCATCGTCTAGTCGCTGGAACTACTAGTGGAGTGCGAAACTGGGACAAGTGCAGCTGCTTCTGCACTTTGCAGTCGTCTGTGCAGCTTCAACTTTCTGGTCTCTCGCTCAGTGAGCGAAATGTTTTTCAGTCTAACGCTTCGTTTGTTTGTCTCAGTACCTGCAAGGCAACTTCTTGGACATGACCGTCGCCCTCGAGCATATAGACTTGGTGCTGAAACAACTCAGTCACACCAGAGAAGATTCTCATGAGAAGTTGAAATAGATTTTGAACCATGTGAAGGAGCGGCAAAAGGATTCGGTGTTCAGCCAGAGATTCTCAGAAAAGTCGGTTCTCAGAAGTACAGAGACAGCCACGATTGGTCTTCTCCTGAAGAATATTAAAGACGTGCATGCTTCATCTGGTATTTGGGAGATCTGCGGTCTGCACTGAACAAGCGCTTCACTGGTCACAGAGTGATGTTGTAGAGTCTTCAACTCGTGCCCCAGAATTACGCCACTCACAGCAGCTTCGAGTCGCTACAGCCGGCAGTACAGTTCTACATGGCGGACATGGAACCGAAAAATCTCAGAGTGATGAAAGGAGAGTGGGACATACGGAAGAAAAAATGGCAAGCAGCACCTCCGGAAGAGAAGCCGAGGTATGCGACTCAGGCCCTCAAGCAGTGCAACACCAACCGGTTTCCTAACGTCAGCATTCTGCTCAAGACACTTGCCACACTTGCTGTCACCGCAGCTGCAGGTGAGAGAAGCTTTTCGACGCTGAAGCACCTAAAACACTACCTCCGCAACAGCTCTGTTGAGGAACGATTGAATGGGTTGGCTCTGATGCCACTCTATAGAGAGTCCGTTGACGTGAGCAACGTAATCGTAACGTTTACGAAGAAGGCACGGAGACTTGTCTTTTAGGCTTCTGTACGTAAAGGGCCAATGCGGAGAACTTTAAAGCAAACGGACGCACCACGCCACGGACTTTTGGGACCGGTCGAGATCACTGCCGACCGTTCCACGCCAGACGTCGGGTTAAACTATTCTTGAGTGTGCGACAATCAAACGAACATTCCCATTCTCTGTCTTTTAAATGTTGGCTCTGAGTAAAACTGTATCATTTTAAATGCGAAGCATTTCTTAGCGAACCTCAGGCACTTTGGCCGCTTCTATCTATCTATCTATCTATCTATCTATCTATCTATCTATCTATCTATCTATCTATCTATCTATCTATCTATCTATCTATCTATCTATCTATCTATCTATCTATCTATCTATCTATCTATCTATCTATCTATCTATCTATCTATCTATCTATCTATCTATCTATCTATCTATCTATCTATCTATCTATCTATCTATCTATCTATCTAGCCGCCTACGTCGGGGCGCTCTCCTGGTCGGCTCCATAGGTTGTAATATACCAAAACTGGCATAGCAGGAGATCAGTGTATGACGAATACGATTCACTGGTCATGACATCTATAACGCAAAATACCTGTCGCGTACGTCGTGAAATGCTTTCTCTCAGTCACGTGTGGCACATACCCGTAAACCAGAGTTAATGTTATGCGGGTATGTGCCACAGGCGATAGAGAGTCTTAACCAACACAGAAACCGCGAACACACACATCGACACGCAAGCAAAGTGATAAGAATCGTTGTTGTTTTACGTCCCAAAACAACGATATGATTATGAAAGACGCCGTAGCGAAGGGCTTCGCAAATTTTGACCATCGGATATTCTCTCACGTGTAGCGAGATCACCAGTACACAGGCATGTAGCATTTTGCCTCCATAGAAATGCGACCGCCGCGGCCGGGATGGAACCCGCGACCTTCGGGTCAGCAGCCGAGCACCGTAACCGCGGCGGACGGAAGGAAAGTGAGGAAGCTGAAGACAGAACACCCCTGGAAGACGCTCAACTACCATTCGCTCGTCCACGTGGTCATCAACGTGGACCACGTGGATTGCGCATAAACCGGGGTCAATGTTTCCCTACAATAAATCTGCTGAAAGGACAATGTCTCTAATCAATAACGGTGACTTCAACATTGATTTATCAAGACCCAACAACACTTGGTCCTTATACCGCGTGAAAGGCGGCTTGGATGTGGACAGGGCATCAAAAGACTTCGCTGCCACGTCCACTACAGGACACATCATAGATCCTTTCATCGTAACAGGCATCCAGGATTTCCACCAGCTGCACTATACCTCGCACTTCACTACACTTAGACTCATAATAGCCGCGATCACGAATGGATCCGATTAACAAGTCCCGTCCAGCTGCTGGTACTCACTGATCACGGTGAAAATGACATTGTTCAAGAACTGTCGAGAACTACTTCTACACATACACACGGGTTCGTAAAACGTGCGTGCGTTCTCCGTCATAACGGACAAGCAACTGTAACTTTACTGTAAGGTACGTGCAGTGCGCCTGCGCGTGCCACTCGGCTGTGTATATATCTAGGCAAACTTTCGTGAATGAAGCTTAATTGCAAGTAACTCCTGTCCTGTGGATCTGCCTTTCGCCTGTGTCCTGTTCGGATTCGCGCTATCCAGTATTGAAGAAAATAAGCACTACATATCAGCTTAACGCGTCTGGTGTTGGTAACAGCCATGCTGCTGTTGGCATCGTTACGCAACTGTAAAAAAAGTGGTTATATAATACATATGCGACTCTTCAACATATGAGTGTGCGTATACCACTTCCACATTTCTCTAGCGTCATTCCGTTACGTTTCGCTCAATGTGAAAAATTACGCCGCAGTCACCATCCCACTCATGCTTCGCCTAACATTGATTTCCATGGTACGTGGCATCTGCCGAATTTCTTTTTCGTGAAATTTTTTAGACGAATTGTCCGTATCAGTTATTATACTACTATGAAGATTCATCTCAAAACTAGAAATTTGAAACTATCAATAAATAGTATTTGGAAACTCACATAACTTACATACTGCCGTTTTTACCAAAAATATATATTTAAAATATGTGTTTTCTCAAATACCCAAGAACTTCAGCAAGTGCCCCCCCTCTCCCCAAAAGAAATTCCTGGCTACGGGCCTGGCCTGCCTGATCACCCTTTCGACGCGTTCCTCGTTCGAAGCCATGGGCTCAGCGATAGAGAAAAGGTCTGCCACTGCGCGTACGTACTCCTGAAGCGACTCATCAGGAGCTTGTGCGCGGAGCTCGAGCTTGCACCGCATCCTACTCTCGCAGTCAGCGGGTAAGAATTCGCGCACGAAGGGAGCGTGGCAATCATCGAGGGTTGCTGCTCGATGGCCTGAAAGCCGATAGCACCGAGCCGCTGTGTCAGTCAGTGTAGCCGGGACGACGCGTCCGAGCACCTCCTGATCGTCTAAACCCATGGCTGTCTGGTAACGTATGAGGGAGTCTAGGTAACTTTTTGCACTTTGCACATCACTGTAACCACATTAAGTCGGAATGGCCAACATGACAGCGGGATGAATGCGTTTCCAAACGGCCGAAAGCGTTTAAACTGCCCCCATGAGTACCTGCATCACTTGGGCGGCATTTTGCAGCACCGTCTGTGCACCCGCTTCAAAGGAAGCTGTTGGTGCATTAGTGGCGCGGTGGTGGTGGGGAACTGTCTCTGAGCTCGATAAGCGGCGCAGTTTCAAAAGGGATACCATTCTCGGGGAGTGCCTATTGTCGTTTACATCCACTTGGGGCTGCTTCGCGTGAAATGGCTAAGCCGCTTGCGGCAAGCGGCACAGGCGCGTGCTTGGCTGCTTGTTTGCATAGCAGCCAGCGCGCAAAGTCCGGCACAGGCTGCGACCGCGTTTCCGAACTGCGCTCCGTCACCTCCGCAGGGAGTCGATTGGGAGCGATGTGACTTGGAACTGCCGTGCATTCCAAAGGGAGCAGTGGCAGTCCAAATTCCAATGCCCTGAGCAGCTCGATGATTGACAAAATGGTGGTTAAGGTCTTCAGGTATGTTGATGATTTCCTGATCTTGTTAAACTTGAAGAACCCCACTGACCTAGATGATGTATCATGTGACATTTTAAACTCATTCAGATCATGTAGTAATCTTTTAAATTTCACCAAGGAACTGGCTTCAGACAACGAGATTAGGTTTTTAGATTTAAGTTAAACTTTTCAAACACAGGGCACGTTTGTTGGATGTATACGCCGCGCACTAAGAAACAGCTTTTGTCGTTCGACTCATCACATTCTAAGCTTTTCAAGCGTGGCATAGCAAACCTGTGTGTTTTAGCAATGCTCTCAAGAAAAGTTGCCACCACTCAATGAACCAAAGTTTCAATGAGCAAGTGACGCGCCTAAAGGCGGTGGCTGAAACAAAACTGAAGAAGTTAAAGAAAGAAATAGGTGGCATGCCACGCACCGGGCACAATGAGGACCATAGGCGAGTGGAAGTCCTTCCATATATCCATAAGCTTTCACACAGTGTCAACAAAGTTGCATCGAGGCATGGCGTACGAGTAGTGTTCTAGGCGCCATGCAAGTTGTCACGCCTTTGTGCGAACATTGAGGAAAGAAACTCTAAGGACACTTGTACAACTAGACACTCCTCAAAATTCGTCGACTGCGTCACTAATGTAGTGTATCGCATACCACTTTCATGAGGTAGGTTGTACATAGGACAGACGGGGCGCTGTGTGAACACGCACCTGAAAGAACATGAGACATCAGTCACTTCAGGAGGAGGCGCGAACTTGCCTGCGCATTGCAGAGTGCGCGGCTGTTCAGCCATTTCTAACGGCACTGAAATTATTGGTAAGGGTTCCACGAAATATCAGAGGGAAATAATTGAGGCATATCAAATGCAACAACACGGTCCAGCTCGTTGCGTAAGCACACTTTCCCTCGTCACCTCACGAAAAGAGGTGACGTTTTTAGGCAAACGTAAGTAGAAGGTGCCTCAATGGGCGTTTTAACTGCGAGGTTTTTAAAGCACTTCAGCGTTATGGGTGTGCTTCGTCGATTGTCACATGCTGACCACCCATTTTTCCCCCTCCCACCTAAGATATCTTGTAGGGCGCATGCGCGTTTTTTTCGGGTTTCTTTTTCGAGTAGATGTTTTTTTCATTAAACTGTTGTTATTCCCAGCTTGTGTGGTCGTATTTCTTCTCTTCTTGTGTACGTGTCTGCTGAAGGCTGGGTTCCTCGTTTTCAAGCTACGTACCAACAGGCCCGACACCAGACTCTTCTACATTAGGACAGCTGACAACCATCAAGCGTCTAACAGCATGGATTAACGTTTTCAGCGACACATAAAGGCTGCCCTTGTGCGTTCCGACAACAGCATACCTTGGAGGGAACGACTTCCTTTCGTCCGCCTTGGCCTCCGCAGTGCACTGAAGTGCAACTACCTGTTCTCTACAGCGGGAGTTCTTTTTTTGCCACAGCAATCTGAGTGCCCGGAGAGTTCTTTGGTACAAAGTAATGACGTGTTCCCTTGGTAATCCGGCTTCGTGCAATGACGGACGCCGTTCTTCCTCCCCGTGTTCGCCCCACTCGTCAGAACACTTTAGTCAGCCAATGCCTCAGCGACTACACACGTCTTCATACGCCGCGACACAGTCGATGCTCCACTAAAAAAATCATAGGAAAACCCTTCAGTGTACTCATCAGTACAGTTGCGCCCAATATTACTTGCAACACGACAGCGCGTGGCCTCACGTGTTTAAGGATTGCGCATTCTTTCCACTATCCCTTATTTATACAGCTAAACGATGTTCTCTCACTGGAGGATGTTTCCGAATAATAAAATACTATTTAGTTACAGAAATGAAGCAAGTTGAATTCATGCGCAATCTTTAAGCTATTAAGGCCATGCGCTCCCGTGTTGCAAGTCATACTGAGTGCGACTGTACACCGAAGCACTCTGCAGTGTTGATCAATGGATGGGAAGACACGGTGTGCATTGACCATCTTAAACCGTCTCCTTTAGACAATGAATCGTTAAGCACACACACCACCCCAAAACCTTCGAACCCACGTATCGCGGTCCTAGAGTGGATTTTGCTATAAATACGACCTTCCTTTTTTTATTAGCACCACTTACTCGAGGCAGGGTCCTGTCGCGTTTGCATATTTTAGTGCGTAGGCCAAAGAGGGAAGCAGGCAAAATCAGGAGCGCGCGAAGTGTGCCGTTCTCGCCGACTGACGTGTTTTCGTCAGTGTGCATGCAGAGTAATATTTAAAGGTAAACATTCGGCAGAAGTCTGCCTGGTTGGGTGAAAGACTAAAGACAAAAAGAGAAATCTCCAACCAGAAGGCTTATTTTAAAAAACCCGACGTTTCAGAGCCTGACCGGCTTCTTCTTCCGAGGTGAGATGGCCCGAGGTGCACGGCGCTTATATGCGCTCTCTTGCCGACAGTTGCCGCAAGCCTTGACAATAGAGGGGGGGCAAGGTCCCCGTGGTGCGGTTGATGTGCCACGACTCGAGGAGAAGCCGCCGGCGCCAACAGCTTTCCTGTTCCAGGATCACCGCATTGTCAGGACTAATGCGGTGGTCACATTTTTCGCAGTGTTCCGCTACTGCACTCCTTTCGCTGTTCAGCTGACGCAGATCGTTCTTATGCTGCCGCATCCTTTCGCGGAAGTTCTTTGTTTCCCCGACGTACGCGGCGGGGCAGTCTGAACACGGGATCCTATACACGACGCCCTGCGCTTTTTCCGCAGGCGCGCGATCTTTGGGAAGGGGGAAAAAACGGCCGATGGTGGTAGTTGGCTTGTGTGCCACGCCGACCCCCGCCTTTCCCAGAATGCGCGCTAAAGTTTCGCTCGTTCCCGCGATGGAGGGAATCGGCACCCGGCGTCGCTGAGGCGGCTCCGCTGGCTCTCTACCCCAACCGCCCTTATTCCTGCGCAGGGCCTTGCGAATGAACGCCTTGGTGTTCCAAGGCACACAAGCCAACCACCACTATCGGCCGTTTTTCTCCCTTCCCAAAGATCGCGCGTCTGCCGAAAAAGCGCAGGGCGTCGTGTATAGGATCCCGTGTTCAGACTGCCCCGCCGCGTACGTTGGGGAAACAAAGAACTTCCGCGAAAGGATGCGGCAGCATAAGAACGATCTGCGTCAGCTGAACAGCGAAAGGAGTGCAGTAGCGGAACACTGCGAAAAATGTGACCACCGCATTAGTCCTGACAATGCGGTGATCCTGGAACAGGAAAGCTGTTGGCGCCGGCGGCTTCTCCTCGAGTCGTGGCACATACAGAATACAGCGGAAAACATCAACCGCACCACGGGGACCTTGCCCCCCCCCCCCTCTATTGTCAAGGCTTGCCGCAACTGTCGGCAAGAGAGCGCATATAAGCGCCGTGCACCTCGGGCCATCTCACCCCTGAAGAAGAAGCCGGTCAGGCTTTGAAACGTCGGGTTTTTTAAAATAAACCTTCTGGTTGGAGATTTCTCTTTTTGTCTTTAGAGTAATATGTACCATATGTCGCAAACGACTGTGTTCGTGAATTACCTACAAGACTTCACCAGTCTGCCCACCTACACGTCATCCTGCCGTTCCTCAGTTGGCTGGATCGCCTGACCGGACGCGCCCATACTATATACGTCCGCACAAGTTATATGACCTTCAATCCGACATTGCACCAAAACGACTACATGCTCACCCCGCACGATGAGAGCGACAATCCGCCGGTCGTTCGCGAGCCGGTTGCGCACATGGCATGTGTAGTTGCCGGCGCTGGTGGCGTCCACAAGGCGCAAGCTTAGGCTGCCGTCGCTGCCCAGCTCGGTCCGGTTGGAACGCTGCACCTGTTCCTCGCTGCGAATACAAATGGATTGTTCGAAAATCGTGAAGCTGCAGCGACGTGCAAACAACCTTCACTCGTGCTCATGAAACAACCATGAGCCTCCGAATCGTAAATAAATATACCACGAAATTTGTAAGAAGAGACGTGCGCTCTTCCATAGCAATGGAAAACTAATGCAAGCAACCAGGCTCTGCTAGAGCCTTAAGTACAGAAAGAGGGTCTCCTGCAATTTGAATGAACGTCCAATAAATTTCAGTAGAGCTTGACACAGATGGAGATGTTTTCCGGCGAGCGGGAGGTGATAGGCGCGCTTATTTATCCAGCTCACCGATGCCGAGAGGTGATAATCACGAAGTACTCTGCAATTTCGCGCCCATATTATATTGCGGACGTATGCATCTTCTAAATGAAGGCTACTGCAACATTCTTCTTGAAATTATTTCTTTTAAGGCACATAATTCAGGCGTGGACTGCCCTTTACGGATGCCTAGATGAGCCTGACGATGATGGTCACCATTTGGAACTGATTAACAGAGTTTAACTTGTTCAATAATAACAATATATTCCATATGATTGAATTAGCATGGTAATGCTCATTCTAATATTCTTCGCTCGTCAAGTTAGTTTACAGCTCATTTACCGGAGCAAATCACTCCTTTTATACTGCGCGGTGTCTTCACTAACTTGCACGAGTTTCTAAGTGCGGTTTCTGCTCTTCCCGGCCTCTATATATCCTTCCTTGGCTACAGGTCACGTCAATTTTATTTATCGGTTGGAGCATGCAAAATGCAGAGACAATACCCACCCATGCTTCCATTCCCAGTGCACGGGCGCTGTGCCCAGGAAACGGCAGCTGAGGCGCACATCTTCGGCTGGTGTCACTTGGACGATCTCGTCGAAATCAACGATACGGGCAGGCACTGCACATGTCGAGTTCAAAACTATATTAGAAGGTGGAAAATTACCGTGTCTCTGAGGCTGAAAAGAAATTGTTGCAAGCGGGAACTTCAATTCCATGACGTAAATAACTTACAAGCAGCATATAGAAGCTCATGAATGTGGACTGACGAATAGTCACGAAAACGTTTGATTGGAATACACAAATGACTCCGCAATTAGAAATCGCGTATTCGGTTTCTTTTCATGAAACTCGCTCTTAGTCCTATCGCGTAAAGTGCCAGACTAACACAAATTTTCATCGAAGTTTTCCGTACAAAACCATAGGAACTGCAGTAAAATGGGTTTGTTTGAATTGCTGCGGCGCTGGAAATGAATCGTGTAGTTCGTGATGTTTTTTTTCGTTATTTTTTCTGAGATGGGGTTGAAGCCACAAAGGCTGCATAGGAGCCGAACGAAAATGCGGACGGAACATAAAACTGTTCCGTTCGCATTTTCCTCCATGCTACATGACGCCACATTTCCGTCAACACCAACGCAGGCACGAGGGGGAACCAGCAATATTTTTGTGAAAAGCCTAGTCAAATGCCCTGTTACTTACAACCCCGCTTTCATTCTTGGAACACGAATGGCATTGCCTGCTCTGGAACGATTGTCATCTACCCACTGTAAGCGCTCCGAAGTGGAGAGGGTTTCTTTTGGCTGAGTTCTAAGAAAAAAAGCAGGGAATGAAAGTAGTGCATCGTCCGATTAGTTCTGCTGGTCCTACTAATCGTGCAGTTACTTACAAAGATCGCAACAACTTGCAGCAAGACGATGAAAAAAAAAACGTGCAGCTTCATCCAAGAAAAGCGCTCGCATGTGGTTCAACGGCTTTATAACAAATAATAATAAAGATCATTATTTAGGTTTAACGTCCGAAAAGTATTTATTACTAGAGACGCCGTAGTGTAGGGCTCCGGATATTTTCACCATCTTGTGTTCTGTAACGTGCACCTAAATCTAAGTACACGGGCCTCGCCTCCATCGAAAATGCGGACGCGGCAGCCGGGGTTCGATTCAGTGACCTGCGCCTCAGCAGTCGAGCCCCATATCTACTAGACTCCATAACCACTAGACAACCATAGCGGATGGCTTTATAACACCACTCCATATAATGCGCTGCTGTTGTTTCCTTCCTCTGTGTCCCTGTGTTAGTTTGCGCTGAAAGGTTCTCAAGATCAATATATTAATTACACAAGAATAATGTATACTTGCAAGCAGCTGCCAACGAAAGCT
The DNA here is from genome assembly GCF_013339695.2 of Rhipicephalus sanguineus. Lineage (NCBI taxonomy): Eukaryota > Metazoa > Arthropoda > Arachnida > Ixodida > Ixodidae > Rhipicephalus > Rhipicephalus sanguineus. The sequence continues at coordinate 198,397,787 of NC_051180.1, forward strand.
GCCAAAATGATCGGCAGGCAGCCATCTTCTATTCCGTTCGGACGTGGCCGCTACTCGGCTGTTCCATGAAGGTGTAGCTTTATGTCGGCAATAAATGAGTTGTTTAGTGATTTTGACGTCGTTAAACCAACGATAATTATACATCTAGGGGTAAACGTTCTATATGAATCGAGGCCAAAACAAGGAAATGTTTTTTTTCTGCAACCGCAGCCTCACCGTACATGAGTTAGATGTTAAAAAGACAGGGCGTGCGCATAAGTACACAAGAGGAAAGTCAAGACACCACAGACGCCTACAAACAACTTGTGGGAATCTCGCCCATCGCGAGGCTCGCGTGACACGTGCTGAGCACCAGTGATGCGCGTCGTGCACTCACGGGCTTTAAAAGCGGCAGCCTTGGCGCGGCCCGAACAGTCGGTGACGGAACGCTGTGTGCGCGGGAGGGGTACGCCCCGCCGGGGCCAAGGTTAGGGGCGAGTGCGTGTGCCCACGTTATTGCACCGTGTAGCGCTTGCATAGTTCTGTTAGTTTTATTAAACCTTCATTCTGTAGTTCAACCGGCCAGCATCACTTCCTTGACAGCGCGACGGCGCGAACCCTTCAAAATGAAAAAGGCGCACAGCGGTGGCAAAGAAGGTACACATGAAAACGTATCTGCGTATGCCCAGGCAAGAGGCGGTACCTATCAATACGGCACGCGTGGTACTCCACGTGAGAGATAACTGTTCAGGCACTTGATTCCTTCTGTATGCATGTTTACCAATGGTTGGCTTGCGCATGCACTGCTACTATTAGCAATATACCTAGCCGTAACCATTCGACACGTTTCCTTATTCCTATGTGTGCGGAAAACAGAGCATTCATCGAATATTGGCGTGCGCTTACGCTCTCGACAATGTCAAGATAGATTAGATGGTTCCCCTCCAATTGGCAATCTCTGATGTTATTGTTTAGTTAACACAGCGACCCGTCTGTCCTGAGTAAAAGCGGCCGCAGCTAAACCGAATCTGATACATCACACCCGTACGGCAGTCAGTAACTTTGTTGGTATGTTTCATGAAACAGACGTCCGTCCGCTTCTAGTCTATTACCCCCTCATCCTTTCTCTGCACGGTGGTACATATCTTACCTAGCTTATTGGCAGCCGTAAAATCACACACAGTATCTACCTCCCACTTCCTTTAGCCTCTGAGATAAGCAATGAATGTAAGTGTAGTGGTAAATATGGTTACCCGTAGAGAAACGATGAAGAATACGGTTGTTGTGGTTGGTGCTCGTGCTCGTGCTGGCTCCGTGTTTGGGAACTGACTGCTGTCACGCTGCTCCGTCGTCTGTAAAACGCTCGCCGTACCTAATGCATTAAACATATACTGTCAATTGGTGGAGGTGCTCTAATTGCTCAGCGGTGGACGCGCCCTATTTGCTCAGCGGTGGTGGTAACAAAAATCGTCTGGCTCTTCAGTGATCGCTGTCCTCTGCTTTTGCAGATACTGCGCATCGAGAAATTCTGCAGTCTTCAAGAACGCAAACTGTCTGCTGCAACTTCCAGACAGGAGCCAGTATCGGCCGCGATTTCTACGCCCACTGTTTATACGTCATGCACCACGTCGCCACCTGGACATGTTGAGACAGCGGAAAATCTATCGACGGGCATTTGCTCAGCGGTGGTGGCAACATAAATTCGTGTGGCGCTTCAGTGATCGTTGTCCTCTGCTTTTGCAGGTTGGTTTTTTTGTTCTTTGCTCTCTCTGTTTACTGGCTACCTATAACGTACTGCCACCACCACTGCTGCACATATTGCACTTTCTGAGCTGTAGCATTCTTTTAACCCCTGTGCTGTGAACAGAGATGTATGTATGGTGTTTGGTTTGTAGTGAGGCTCTCTCGGACCCAGGAGAACCGTGCTCCGAATGTAACTACGGCTACCATTTAGGTTCATGCTCGGGATTAACCAAAGCCGCCATCAAGGCTAAGGATGACGAGTATAAAAGAGCATGGAAATGCGAAACATGCGTCGTCTCAGCTGCTCGTAGCACTCAGTCTGCGGGGGGTGGCCTGAGAGATGAAAAAACACTCGAGAAAGTGCTCACTGAAATTAATAAAAAATTGGCTCAGTTACCAGTAATCCAGAACAGGGTGGATGCCTAATTTCTGTCAACGAGACTGTCGACAAATTGGATTACTCGAAGGAGCAATTGTCGGGAAAGTACGACACGGTGCTTGCAGAATTAAAAATGCAATCTACTGAAAATACAATCCTCAAGAAGAAGCTTCGAAGCGCGCATGAAGTTTCTGAAATAAAAAAACAAGTACACGCCCTGGAACAAGACAGTGGACGACAGAATCCAGAAATCCAGGGTATGCCGGTTGTCGATAAAGAGGATCAGCTTGGAAGGGTTAATGAACTTGCCAACAAAGTTCGCCTTGCCGAGTTGACCCGCACTGACCTTGAGGCATTACACAGGCTGCCCGCTAAGCCTGGAACCAATCCCGCAATTCTACTTCGTTTCACTTCACGTGTCATACGTGATGAGTGGATGTGAAAGAAAAAATTACAGCATATCCACGGGTGAATGATGAAGAGCTTGGGCGAAGCTCCTGAAGCAATCATGGTCTCGGGATCGGCTTCTCGTTGAGCCCGTTTCGCAGCGGCGTCCTTGGCGCGCACCGTTTCGGGATGCGCATGGCTGCCGCCAAGCGAGCGCCCGCCGCTGCGCATCGTTCATGCTCCACCAACGATCCGACACGTACGGCGACGATCCAGGAAAATGAGAGAGGCGCTCGCTCCCCGCGCAGCCCGCGCAGCAGCCAATCGGAGAGCAGCGGTACTTCTAGTGCCATCTAGTGTCGATTCACACAAGCGCCATATTGCACACATTTCTATTGGACCAACGCCATCTAGGAAATGAGACGAGAAATGGTGATGACGACACAGATTGTGTGCAGCGCCATCTAGAATATCGTCCCTGAACTGCAGTTTGTATGTACTTCTATGAGACAGCGCCATCTGCCGTTTACGCCGGACAGAGATATTGCCTTTTACGCCGGACAACGGAGACGTGACAAGGTTAGACTATGAGGAGCTACGCCCCTAAAACGAGCTTAGAGGTGCTAAACTGGCGGTTCAATTCAGAGACAATTTTACGCCGCAGAACGAAAAACGTCTCTGGATGATGAAGGCAAAAGCCCGGGAAATGCACTACGATTTTGCATGGCAGAAGGATCGCAAACTTTTTGTGCGCAAAGCTTCTGGCCAGCGCCCACTGCTCATCGAATGCCAAGCAGATCTTGATAAAATTGTTTGAGCGCCGTCGGCACTTTTATGCTTTTCTTTGATTACAATACTGCTTTCGATGGCTGCTGACTACACTAAGATTGTGTATCACGATACTTCTTCGTTCAAATGTTTAGTACATACTGTGCGCAGTAAAAATGACAGCACGCGTCTTTTCCACGTAAAGATAAGAAGCTTAAATAACAAAGAACAAGAAATTCATTCATTTTTTCAATCGCTTGACTTCAATTTTAACTTCATAGCAGTTACAGAAACTTGGTTTCAGAATCATCAGGATGTTGTACACTTCAGGTTATACATCGGAAGGTGTTTACAGATCAGATCGTAGAGGTGGAGGAACCTCGTTATATAAGAATGCTATAACTTGTAAAGTGTTGTCTGAATTTTTGGGTGTTACCGAATTATGAGTCAGTTGTTGTGAAGAGCGTCGGAATAGTTATTGCTTTGTTTTAGCGCCCACCTTTATATGAAACTAAGCCATTTTTTTAATATATTCCTTCCCTGTCCTCCGAAATGTTGCCTATTGTTCTTGTTGGTGATTTCAACATTGATATATTAAGAAACACTCCACAATCTGATGAATTATTAAACTTAGTCTAATCATTCTCCTGCGAAAATCTTATATATTTTCCAACAAAAATAACAGGAATATGTGAAACTCTGATTCATTTGTGTGTGCGTAGTTTTAATAAAAGCGATGTGACTCCTGGCATTTTCGCGAGCAATTTGAGTGACCAGTCACCCATTTTCTGCATCTTTCCTGTCACAAAAACACTAAATGCACCGCACTCGTGCTACTCCTGTTCCTCATTGTAGGTTCAATGAAACTTCTCTCTCCTCCTTTCTCCCGTTGATGGAGCTTGTCGACTGGTCGAATGTTCTCAGGGAAGAAAACCCAAGCATATCATACGACATATTTCTGCAAGAGGCCAAGCGTTGCTATGAGGAAGCTTTCCCTAAGCGTTATGCAAAAAATACACAGAAGAAGTAGAAAACCACGGGTAACAAAAGAGTTACATAGGAAAATTAAAGCCCGAGATAGCATGTACCATCAATTTATAAATCAAAAAGATTTAGCGCTTCTTAACGAATACAAGAAAGTGAGAAACAAGTCAAAGTATGATCTCAAGAAAGCTCGGGCTGAATATTATAAAAACAGATTCATTGTCATTTACCATGACCCCAAAAAAGTTTGGAACACATTGCGTTCTCTAATTGGTCGAGAACACAATAGCATCCCGAGTACGCTGGTGACTGATGGTGTCTCATACAGTAAATAGGCTTTTTCAAATAAATTTAATTCATATTTTTGATCTTCCGGTACATATTCGTCTTTCACCAATCAATTAAACGTTGAATGATACATGGCTTACTCTTGTACGAATTCTCTATTTCTATCTCCATGTAGTGAACTGGAGATCTAATCTACTCTTATGGGGCTAAGCAAAAATACTGCTGCCGGTAACGATGATATCAAAGCTATTCCAATAACGTTTGTTGTCAACTTCCTTTCATCACCTTTACAACATATTTGTAACAGAGCGCTACTAACAGGCATTTTTCCAGCCGCCATGAAACAGCGAGCGTGGCAGTTTTACATAAGTGAGGCCCTATCAATAATATACCGACCGATATCGGTGTTACCCTTATTCTCGAAGGTGTTAGAAAACGTAATAAAAACGAGAATAACGAGGTTTCTTGAAGATCATGAATTACTTATGAGTGAGCAGTTCGGTTTTCGTGAAAAGAAATCTACAGAAATGGCTTTACTTGGCATTAATGAACAAATAGCTAAAATATAGACCGCAAGGAGTTCACCCTGGGAATATTTTTAGACTTTTAAAAAGGCATTCGACTCGGTTAAGCACGGCATACTATGGCATTCGAGGTGTTGTCCTAGAGTTAGTACGTAGCTATTTAACAGACAGGTTACGGTATACATGTGTTCATGGGTATAAATCGCAGTTAAAACCAGTAAAACTAGGTGTGCCACAGCGTTCTATACTGGGCCCCCTATTTTTTTTTATTATTTACATAAATGACATCGTCCACTTGCCAGTAGCTTCTTCTGTAGTCATGTATGCAGACGATATTAGCCTGTTTTTTCTCTGGCAGCTCTTTAAAAGATCTAGAGAAGAAAGCGAACGAGTGCTTGGTCTCACTTTCATGCTGGCTAGATTCAAATCAACTACAACTGAACGCTAGTAAAACTAAATTTATCTTATTTAAGAGCAAGAACAGGCGTGAAGGTTATAAAATTTCTCTCTGGTTTAAAAATAACGAGATTCAACGTGCCCGTCTGTTTAAATTTTTAGTTGTACTTTTCAATGAGCAGCTAAGCTGGACGCCACAAATAAACAAAATACATGCAAATATGTCTAAATCGATTTCTATTTTATACCAGCTTAGGTCCCTAGTTGCAAACTGGTTTAAGCTCCAGCTATATTATTATTTAGCTCGTTCACATCTAAATTACGGTCTTTTAATTTGGGGCACTTCTTCAAAAACCAACCTTGACCGGCTATTAGTTTTACAAAAAAGGGCTGTACGCTTTATAGAAACTATACAACCTAGGGAACACACTCCTCCATTTTTCGGCAAGCTTCAGATACTTACTGTCTAACAATTAAACAATCATAAAGTCGCAATATATATCGGCAAAGAGATCGGAAACACTATTGGAAGTTACATGAAGCATTGCTACCCAAGCGATGCTCCCTATGATCTACGCTTTGGCCGTTCTCGATTGCCTTTATTTAGGACAACTTATGGAAAGCAAACCTTATCTTATCAAATACCTCATCTAATCCACAACAACAGCTATGTCCGTGAACTAATATTTTAGAGCAAAGTAATGCTAAAACAGTTTGACGAAAAAAGTTAGGATGTACTTCCTTCCTTGTACCGTGCCCTAACTATATTATCTATTACAAATATTTCTTTTGGCGTTGTTTGTACCTTTGTTTTTTCTGTGAAAGTGTCTTTTTTTTCAAATGTGTATTTCTGTATAGCACTTTGTCTTCTGACTTAATATTCTCTTGGTATCAGTTTTTTTGCTTTTTTGTCGTGCTAGGGGCAAATTGGTGTTGGCTGTCGTGTGATAGTTTAAGCTGCATGTTTCAGGTATGCTTTCTAGTCTTTGAATTTGGCGTTTGTATTCCCTCAACAAAAAGGGGGAAATATGTATTTTTGTTGCACTGTTTCTGAGCAAATGTATGGGTGGAGGGACCCTAGTCAGGCAGAGGTAATCTGCCTTTAGTCCCTTCAAGCCAGGCAAATTTTTCTTTTGTCTAATGTAATGAAGACAGCGGCGCTCGGGCACCGGCGCATGCTCGGCTAGGGCGAAGACGAGAAAGACTAGGCAGAATAGAACAGCCGGCCCATAGCAAGGGTGCTGCCTCTGTGTCTCTTCCTTGACAATGGCGCAGTCTACGACCATCGAACCGTAAGCGCGAACCTCGTGCATGACACCAGTCAACGTGCAGCCGCAGTAAGCATGAATAGAGGACGGCGTCCAGGCCTCCCCAGCATCCACTAACCTGCCGCCGCTGCAACCACCGTTCGGGGACGGCGCCTAGGCCTCCTCGACGGCTCCACACCGTTTCACTGACGCGGCGATACCTGTTCACGAGCAGGGACGCCGTCCAAGCATCCTTGACCATGGATTTATCCATTGTGAGGACCGGGACCGCCGCGTACGCCGTGGACACCGCCCATGGCTCGTCAGGCGCCTCAACCGACAACGGCGCGGAACTCTTTCGTGTCCTCACGGAACTCTGTCGTCAACACCACCGCGTGACGTCGTTGAACTCCGGGTTCTTGCCTGCCGCTTCACCATAGTCGGCTGTTTGGGCAGTGCCGGTGTCCCGCGGCTTCCAGGACGACGTCTCCGGGTGGGTTGAGACTATCAACTCGCTCGGCACCCACCACGCCTGGTCGGACCATCAAAAATGGCTGATTGCCGTCGACCGCCTTCGCGATGCCGCCAAGGCATGGCATGCCTACGAGGGCGTCTGGCAGCGATCCTGGTCGGAGTGGCGTGCGAAGTTGACGAGTCTCTTCCGCCCACTTTTTCATGCCTGCGACTCCCTGCCTACCCTCCCACTGTCTACCCCGGATGGGAGCTGTGAGACGGACAATCCCGACGGTGCAGCTCGGGCTCCCACCCTGCCTTCCTTCGGTGACCGAGATCGTGAAGGGCACGGTGCAGCTGTGCCCGTGGTAAACAACGTGCCCGTTCTCGAACATGGAGCTCAGTTTGGGGCGACACGTCGATGGTTGATCAGTGCTGTCCAGCCCCACGATAGACTACAACACCATCCTCAAGTCAGAGCCGTTGGCGAGGCCGCCTCCAAGCTCGACAGCACTTGGGCATATGGAGGCGTTGGCCCCTGTCGTGCCGGACGAATCACGAATCCACGACCCCAACCAGTCTCCGCATGACTGTACCAGCACGGCCTACGCTGTACCACTCCACAAAGTAGGCCTTCCAGTGATGCCAACAAGATCGGCCCTGACCAGTCTGAGCCATATGTCCAACCGCCGCAGTTTTTGGACGAGCACGCGGACGCTCATCATTTCCTGGACGATGTCTCCCTCGAAGAAATTGAGGTGCCTATCCCGGTTGAGGTGACAGCCATCGATGACTTGTCGGGCCAGACCAACTCTCCTGCTGGCAGCACTGCTTTCGAGCGGGACAGCTCGAATGCACGCGGCACATCGTCAAGACCTGCCAGCTCGACCACCTCATAGGGCACTACAGCGACAATGCTGCAAGACCATGAGCTGCGTCGCAGCTCATATAGGGAAATAACGCACTCATTGACGCAGAAGCCTCGCTGTACGCCTCGATGGAGCTCGACCAACCATGAAGCAGGCAAACTACTCCAAATAATCCGACACTCGACTCTACGGCAATCTGCAGATCTTGAGCCTTCAGCAGTTCCACATGTTCTATTTTCAGAACGGCGACGGGACAAAGCTCAGCACTTTGGATTGGCCCTGCGACCATGTCGAAATAGTCAGGGCTGCCCGCCAGAACCGTCGCTGAAGAACTTTCATGCCAAGTATAATTATGACCAGGAACTACGACTACAACGAAGCCGCCAATTACGTCCACGAGAGGGGAATGATGCAGGTTTCCAAGGAAAGTCACAGCGTGGCCGAGGACGACCGCCGCGGCACAGCCAATGTCGTCCCGCAGAGCCATCATCGGCAAAGAATAATGCCAAGCCCCAGCGTCCACAGCGACAGAGCCAGCACCGACCGCCAGAGAAAGTTTAAGCAGCTGTCCATGCAGTGTCGCCGCCGGGCAGGGATCGGCCTCTGCCAGGCAGCCAATGCTGCCCGCCAGAAGCATCAGTGCTACCTATGATGGTTCAGCGCCCAGGACCCCTGCATGTTTTCACCAGCTAGGAAACAACCACCGCCAATGAAGGGTCATTTTTTGGCAGGACGCCGTGCTCGCAGTGTGGCCGAATGTAATGAAGACAGCGGCGCTCGGGCACCGGCGCATGCTCGGCTGCGGCGAAGACGAAAAGACGAGGGAGAATAGAACAGCCGGCACGCAGCAAGGGTGCTGTCTCTGTGTTTCTTCCTTGACACTAAATAAACTGAATGAATGAAAAGTGCTGGTTTCTTCCCCCTGGAACTACGTTCTCGGACTCTATCCTCCCCCCCCTCCCACCCATCGCCAATGCCTGACGACATGGCCGAGCAAGCCGCGGCCGCAACTCCATCTGTTACCTTTTCCGGCATGCCAAGACAGCGAGATCCGGCGAGTTTTAAGGCCTCCGACGAGCAAGACGCCGAAGACTGGCTTTCTTCATATGAAATAGTAAGCGCTCACAATAAGGGGGATGAAGCCGATAAACTTGGCTACCTTCACTTCTATCTCGCGGGTGTAGCACAGCTGTGGTTTAACGACCACGAAGCTGAAATTCAAACTGGTCGTCGTTTAAGGCACGCTTCGCAGAAGTATTCGGCCGACCCGCTGTTCGCAAGCTCCGCGCCGAACAGCGCTTTCGCGGCCGCGCGCAGCGGTCTGGCGAAAACTTCACGTTTTATATCGAGGATATTGTAGACCTCTGCCGTCGTATCGATCCAGACATGTCTGACAGCGACAAAATGCGGCACATTATGAATGGTATCGAAGACGACGCCATTCACATGCTCGTTGCCAAAAAACCCCAAACTGGCACAGAGGTAACTCAGTACTGTCAGAGCTACGATGAGCTGCGGAGACAGCGCATTTCTACACGACACCCGTGCTTCGACACGGCCACCACGTCTGCATTAAGCGCTGGCGCTGTTTCTACCGAACAGACCGCGTTAATGCAACAGATACAGCAGTTCGTCCACGAAGAAGTGGCGCGACAATTGTCTATTGTGCCTTACATTCCGGCCAGTGCGCACGCGCTGACCCCAATGCTCAGAAAAGCGATAGAGGAGCAAGTCTCTGACGCTCTGCCTCCCACCTACCATCATTCGCCTACCTCCACACATCGGACGTACGCTGAGACCGCCAGACGACCATCGCCGTCGCTACCACTCGTCACGGACCCTGCTCGACAGGCTAATGCCTTCTACGGAGCAAGTCCACCTGTACGCCAGGAACCGCCTCCTTTTCGCCGTCCCGCACCATCGTCCACTAATCCATGGCGCACACCAGACAACAGGCCGATCTGCTACTTCTGCTGTCTCCTGGCCATGTCGCGCGTTTCTGGCGTCGTCGTGGTTTCCGCCAAGGTGCTGGCGAAGAAGGTTACGGTTACTATCGTGCCGAGCCGCCTCAGTCGAGTTCCTCCCAACCCACGTCGGACACGTCATCGTCAAATCGTCGCGGCTTTGACAGGCATCGGTCGCCCTCAGCACGGCGCCCTTCCATCTCTCCTATGGTTCGTCGACCGCCACCCGTCCAAGCGGAAAACTAACCATCGCAGTTCCCGAAGCAAGAGCTGCGCTCATATCGAAAACTTCAAGGCATCGATTACTACCCGCAAACGAAATAACCGTGTATATTAGTGGTGTAGATGTGCAAGCGCTCGTTGATGCTGGTGCTGCTGTGTATGTGCTGAGTGGTGAACTGTGCCGCAAGTTAAAGAAGATTACGATCTCACTTTCTGACTTCTCCCTCCGCCCCACATTCAACTGCGCCCCACATTCAACCTTCCGTGGCATGCAGAGCTCGGCGAGTCGTAGAGAACGTTTTCTATTCAATTGAATTCGTTGTGTTTTCACCATGTTCGCAAGATATCATATTCGGCTCGGACTGCCTTTCCGCTCGTCATGCCATCGTTGACTGTGTGCGTGCCAAACTAGAGTTGTCAACGATGTGTGAACTGCCGCCGTGTGAAACGCCGATGCATGGCGGGCCCTCTGACCAGGCATTATCTTCTCGAGTAGTCGTCGCTGCGGACACTCACGTCCCTCCTCTTTCTTCTGTTCTTGCGCCACTCTCTTGCAACGACGCGCCGTCTGTTTTCACTCTCCGATGCCATTGGCTCTCCCAAGAGCTTCCTTCTCCCATTCGTAGTTGTCACTACAGAAAACTCTTGCGGCGCCATGTATATCACGAACCCGTTTTCTTCAGCAGCCACCTTATTCCGCGGCGAACTCGTAGGTCACCTTGAGGAAATACTTTCTGTTTACTCCAGTCACCTGCCTGATGGCTCGACAACTCGTCAAGTGAACAGCATTACGTCCGATACCACTACCACTTCGTCTCTCGAGGCATTTTATCCATTAATTGATTCTGCACTTTCCCCTGCTAAGCGTACCCAACTCTTGGCGCTACTCGATCGCTTCAAGACGTCATTCAACCATAACCAACGTTTTTTGGGCCGCACGTCTGCCATCGTTCACCACATTGACACCGGCAGTCGCGCTCTCACTAAAGCGGAAAAGAACTGCTCAGTCACGGAAAAAATGTCTTGCCATCGTTTGGGGAATCAAGAAATTTCGACCTTACGTATATGGTCGCCCATTTGTCGTCGTGACTGATCACCACGCTTTGTGTTGGTTGTCGTCATTAAAAGACCCATCTTGTCGCCTAGCTCGTTGGGCGCTACGTCTTCAAGATTATGACATCCGTGTCGTCTATCGGTCAGGCCATAAGCATTCGAATGCCGACGCTCTTTCTAGTTCGCCACTTCCCCTTGAGTATGGTGCTGCTTCTATTTCCAGCTGCGATTGTTCATCTCTTGAACATGCCGACATGTCATCTGAGCATCGCCAGGATCCATGGATAGCCTCTCTCCTAAAGTACCTGTCCCAGGCGTCTCTACGTACAATCAATCGCTCGCTTCTACGCACTGCTCGCCACTTTAAAATCTGTGACGGCCTTCTGTACCGCCGAAATTACATGTCTGATGGCTGCAAATGGTTGCTGGTAATCCCTCGCCATCTACGTCTGTGCCTCCTTTCACGCGGATCCGCAATGCGCCCATGCTGGTGTGGTGAAGACGTATGCCCGCTTCCGGATTCGATACTACTGGCGCGGAATGTACCGCTTTGTTCGGCAGTACGTCCGTTCATGCTCCAAGTGTCAACGCCGGAAGAGCTCTGTGCACAAGACCACATGGCCACTCCAGCCACTGCCCTGTCCCTCTTGGCCGTTCGACCGCGTCGGGATCGATTTGTACGGTCGCCTGCCATGCACACCACACGGCAACCGGTGATCGTCGCTGTGGACGATCTCATGCGCTACGCTGAAACTTCGGCGCTTCCAGAGGCCACAGCGCGTGACGTCGGCTTGTTCATCTTTCGAAAGCTCGTTCTTCGGCATGGTGCGCTTCGCGAGCTACTCAGTGACCGCGGACGTTCCTTCTTATCCGAAGCCGTAGAGGCCCTCCTCCGCGAATGCAACGTTGTCCATCGAACTACTACCGCATATCACCCGCAAACCAACGGAATGACATGCTCTCCATGTATGTTTCCGATGACCACACGAATTGGGACCGCACACTGCCGTTTGTTACGTATGCTTACAACAGCGCCATTCAATATACTACGGGATTCTCTCCCTTCCTCCTGCTTTATGGTCGGAAACCTTCCTCGTTCTCGAATACTATTCTTCTGTATCGCCCGGACCCTTGAGAATCTACAACTCTAGCCGAAGCCGCCACTTATGCTGAAGAATCGGCAGCTCGCACGCTCGCTTACCATGCACGACCAGGCCCACCAGAAACACTCTCATGACCGAAACTTATCTCCTTCGTCATATTCACCTGGAACAATCGTGTGGCTCCGCGTGCCCTTATCTGCCTTCGGCCTTTCCACAAAGCTCGTGCCTAAGTACAACGGTCCTTACAGGGTCCTACGCCAGGCTTCATTGGTCAACTACGTTATTGAACCTCTTCAGCCACCTACGGATCAACGGAGCCGCGGACGCGGACTGTTCACGTCGACCGATTGAAACCTCACTATGACCCACCAGTATTACCTGTACCATAGGTCGCCAGGATGGCTCCTTTTCTACCAGGGAGTGATGGTACCCTTATGAAAATGAGTCTTGAGTGTCTAGTGTCGACTAGGTGCGCTCCTAATGAGTCACTAGACAGACATTAGACATGCAAAGCCTAATGTCGTTTAACATTAAGTGTACATCGGAGAGTCAAATGACTATGTGCACTTTAATTTCTGGTGACTGAAGTGTTCAGACTTTCAGTTGCCGTTCCTAATGTCAAAACGCGCATCACAACAAAGAAGTTAAAAAGCCTTAATCGCCACCGTAAAATCAGTTTATCACAATAGACAAGTTCGTCTTTCAGAGACTACAAGCAATAAACAATTTGTGTTGCAATGTACACAAATATCGTGTTTCAGTAGAATGCGTAAATATTTTACATATATCGCCCATGCACCGGCGATCGAAGAATTGCTGACGACCGCAGCAAGGTTCATTATATTACCTGCCGTATATATAGAAGTAAGCATTTCCTTTTTTTTAAAAGGCATGAGTCGATCACATATGCAAATATGAACAGATATGATCAAGTGACACTGCGAACACTCGCTCAGGGACCCATGTTGCCCATTTTTCCAGTAGAAGTTAACGGAGGAGAGTGGGCATTACCCGCACGGCGTCGCGAAGGATTTTGGGGGGCGGAGAAGAATTGGAACTGTGGACAATGGGTGACGTACAGAAAAAAAGTTCGTTATTGTTGTGATAAAAATTAGGGACTGTTCTTATGCATGGTGCACTTACATATATGTCCAAAACAGAATGTTGTTGGTTGCAAAGATACGCGGACAAGCATTTTTCCCAACCTCAAACTACTGTCTCTATCTCTCCTCGCTGTTGCAACGCTGGTCAGAAGCAGCCGACAACCAAAGTTCGATTTGGCCCAACGTCGCGTACATCCTTCTCCCGCCCCGCCTCCTCGTAATGTCGTCTCCACGCGACTCTCTTCCGTTCTCCACGGCGTCAACTCCTCTCTCCCTTCACTCCTTCCTTGTCCCATTCACCTCCTCTGTGTGCAACGTTGGGTGTCGCCTATCACACCCTACCCATTCCCTCCTCCTATCATAATCCCTACCTCTTTCTATCCACGGGAGAGGGCAGTAACTTGAAACAAAAAAGCGTTTCTTTTGAGTAAGGACTCAGAGATGACCGTCGTCTGCGATGCGAGTTTGAAAACTGCCCATTTCTAACTTTCATTTCCCCAAAACAAAATGTATAGTTGTATAACAAAATCGAACAGCCATAACACATTCCCAACATGCACACACGGGTTAAAAAAAGCCATAAATACACTTTTTTTTTATGTACAGTGACAAATAAAAACAACAACATTGCTTTATTTTCTACGGAGCGCTGTTTGAAGAGAGGGTCAGCGCGCACCAAGGAGATATTTATATTTCTTTTGATTTATGCAGCGTCATTTCGCGTTTTTGCACTCGTGAAAACGTCGCACCTTTTACGTGCACCTCACAGTCAAAATAGCGCCTTCGTCTTCAAGTGAGCGCTCGTCACCCTCCACCTTTCCCGACGACTCGCCTAGGGAGCTTCTGACGAATTTCACTAGCAAATGGCTGTATAAGCCTGAGACGGCCGCTCGAACAATGAAATGGCCGTCACAAGAGGTACGGAAGGTTCACAAACCAAAACTAAATTCGAAACGCGCGCCGAACCGGACTATTTCGCGGAGCAGTACATGTGCAGTAGCTCCGCCCCCGTAGCCTTCCCTTCATTGCCAAGAAAAGTTGTCCTTGGGGGCGCTTTAGTTGTTTGACGGGTGCACGGTGCGCGCGGTTTGTGTGTGTGTGTGCCATGCTGTGTTCTGCAATGCTTCGTTACCACGTTTATCGATTATGCACGTTGGTTACTTCATTCAATGTCAAGTGTACCTTCCAAGACGATCTAGGTCCTAGTCTCGTGACTGAAGGCGAGTGCGGACGTACAGCAGCCTTTTGACAAGACTGTCGCCGAGTGTATGGTACATTGTGGACTGTAAAGCTGAAGAGTGCACAGTGGATGCCTGATTTTGGTAAGTTCTAGAATATTTCTGAATTACACAGCTAGGTTACTTCATTACATGACGTCTTTTACGCAGGAATCGAGTGTGATCGTCTGGGCGGTGTGTTCACTCTGCGGGGATGATGGCCAGAGGAAGGATGATAGACGGGTATGTTTTACGCTGTGCTCAATGCTTTCTGTGCACTTTATACGGTTGTATGAAGCACTCACCATGTGCGTTCACTACCTACAACTGCAACGGGTGGATGAAGGCGCGTTGCTTTGCGCGATACTCCGCTCGCTTCTGTAACGCAAGCGTTTCTTGTCATGGCGCTCTTCTTCCTTGGCTGTTTTTCGATTCCAAGAATGCCTGTCGCTCGGCCCGCCCGCTTCCCGCTGCTGCTTCTCTACTCGGGAACTGGTTGACCTTGGGGACGCCTGCGCGATGTATGTGTCGCAGGGAGGGCAACACTCGCCCTTTTGGGCGTAGGGGACCGGAGGGGGGAGGTGAGGTAGGAGGGAAGGACTGAGAGCATGGCTCTTTCCCGGAGAGGGGACGGGTCGCGACCGAGGAGAGAGAGAAAGTGGCCCGCTCTTGGCATTCCGCCGCTCAGAAGCGATCGTAAACCGAAGGAAGAATAATTTGCAAGATTTTTTGTATCCGAGTTGTGATTCTGTAAATAAACTTCTTAGCGTCGTCGAAAGTTATTGAAATCGACTACAGCTGTATACTGCACGAGATCATCGCCTGAAGCTACTTGTACGATGGCTTATCACTTCGGAAATAGAACTGCTTTAAACATAACGTTCATCGCCTAGCCTTCTCATGATGCAGGTACAAATGAAGTAACTTTTCAGGAAACTCAGTAATAATTGGCATGTAGTACGCGGGGAGGAAGATATAAAAACACGCTGCGGCTGCACATGCGCGCGCGGTGCTGTTCAGTGGCGTGTGTTTGTGGCTTTCTCCGCGACTACTGCACCGCGCTTGTTTTTGTTAGAAGTTAGTTGCACTATGGTTAGGATTTTAATCTGACTGTGCAAGGTCGTTGCTACAAGAAACGAACTTGCGTTGGGTGAACCCACTTGAAGATAATACAAGTCAGTGAATTACGTTATATTCTGGTACTAGCACCATGTGTACAGTAATTTGAAAGAGCACAAGATGTATATAATTATCAATTCTAGACAAATGTGCCAGTTGCGTTTGGCAAGGTGCCCTTTGTTGCAATATTTGTGTTTGAGAAAAATGATGTGAAATATTTTTCCCGTCGTTATATTGTTTCCTGAAGCATACTGGTTTATATTAACAGAAGTTGTTGTAATGGTTAAGCAGCACTGTTCCAAGAGCTTTTTATCCACTGTGCTGGGGTGGCAAAAGCACACCTCAATTATGTGCTTATCTAAAGTTCATGTTTCTTTTGTGAGCTTTTCTTAAGGCAGCATGAAACTGAAAAAGCGCTCTTATTTGCAGGTTGTGCGACTAAGACGTAGCATTCATTGTGAGAGTGCTACTTTAATTTTATGAAGTAATTATTATGGGAAACAAATCTAAATTCTCATATGTAACTATGTGTGCAGAAGTTTAGAAAAGGCTGACAAAAGTGGTTAACGGTTTTTTTTTATGGCTTGCAGCACTACAAATTCAAGCCGATATTCCAGGCATTGATTGGCTTTAACACGACTAGAATTGCTTTCCTAAACGGCTCAAATTCATCATATAATACAATATGTAAAGCTCGGCATTATGGAGTGTGCACATGGGCCACACATACTCTTATTTTATCAATTTATGCATTTTATATTGTGTAGCAGAGTTGATGTAATTTTCGTCATTTAAATGCCCTATATCGTAATCTGCGTTCTCCAACCACATAGTGTTTACTAAGTACATAAGTTTCTGAAAGTTCGGCTTGCAATGGCACCATTACAGTTGTCTGCCATGAGCCGTTGCGCAGGTTATACTTGTTCTGATAGCGCAATCTGAGTCCATCATTCAAGGCCCTTGCTGGTATATAAACATAGACTTGCCTGAATACATTGTATGTATTGTGTGTGAGCTGTAAGGTCTGTGTGGTGCGCCAACTCATGAATGTTTTCTGGTATCTTAACATATGTACCCGGTGATCTCACCTGTTCGTGGAACTGAAGCAGACGACAGCTTGCAGACGAAGATGGGAGCGTTCTACCTGTGAGCCTGGTCGAGCTTATATTTTATGGTAGGCATATGTTTCAATCTTTACAAAAAGCTTCGTCATGTTGCGCCTGCTCATGGACCTATTGCAACTTTTTTGAGGGAATTCTAAGATCAAAGAAACAAGACCCTAGACGTAACTCCATTAATGTATACTTGATGCTGGACTTGACCTTCTGTGTTGTTTTCCTGTTTTCTTACAGGATTTGCTGAAAGTTTCTATTGGAAATGCGATATAAGATGCAATTTTGACTAACTCTAACTTCACAAAAGTGCTTTTTGTCAACTACCTGCACGGGGCCTTGGCAGTACATCTAAGTGTTCTAAGGTGCACGATGTGTTGGATAAAGTTTTCTTTGCAACTCTTATATATTTACTGCGATCTTTCGTGCAGGATACACATGCATGTATACACATACATGGATTCCCTACAAGGACCCTGCGCATCAAAAGCAATCTGTCATCAATGTTAAGTAGAGATTAAACGAAACGAAGATATGACAGGTGTACACCATATTTTTCTTTCATTTAACCTCTGCATGTTTTCCAGTCAATAAATGTTTTTATACATTTTCTTTTGTTGAGAAATGTCTTTGTACAGCACAAGTGTCGTAGAAGGTGCATACATGCACTTTTGTATGATGCTTGGCTGCATGTGTATCAACCAGCAAACACATTGTCAGGCACAACTAATATGTGATTCCGTACTATCATCCGGACATATCATAAATCTTATCATGCACTGTAATAGTTCTGTTTCAGGAATGTTATGAATGTCATTGGCCACGAAGCACAAGCTTGGCCGAGGGTCATTGCAAACAGGATGTTTCATACTCACAAGAAAGTCACTCATAAGGACACATTAGAATGACGGTGGCCAATATGTTTTTGAATGACATTATGAGTACATTAAAACAATTCTGAAGAAATACATTAGAGAATCAAATGAGTGTTGATGTCAAAGGTCGTTTCATGCTCACTAGACTATCAAATGTTAATACGCATCGGACTATCACATGTTAATCCGCATCAGACTATCACATGTTAATACGCATCAGAATGATCGGCCAATATGTTTTTGAATGGCATTTCAAATACATTACAAAATTCTAAAGGGACACATTAGAGCGTCAAATGACTGAAATGTCAGAAGTCATTAGACTTTCTTTTTGAACTCGTCTCACATTTTCATAAGGGTAGTGATAAATACGGTTACCCGTAGAGAAACGACAAAGAAGACCGTTGTTGTGGTTAGTGCTCGTGCTTGCGCTGGTTCCATTTTTGGGAACTGACTGCTGTCCCGCTGCTGCCTCGTCTGTAAAACGCTCACCGTACCTAAAGCATTAGATATATACTATCATAAGGAATAGCAACGACCCGCTTGTTACTATTGCTTTCTGCAACCATGCTCGGACTTAACAAAACGGACTTTTTGGAACGTTCAGTGACAGTGGCCACTGGCACGCGACGATAATCTGAATATAAAAGAGGCGTAACATGTGCGTTAAAACTGACACTTGTTCCGTTCTCACACAACTATGTAAGAGAAGACTTAAGACATGATGTGGCTGTGCCATTTTTACAAAACTTAGAACGTTTGTACGAAAAGTTTTACAGCGGTTATGAAGCATACATGGTTCTTCTCAAGCAAGCGTTAAAGAAATGTCTAGAAATTTTATTAATGAGAACTAACACACAATAATGTCAAGGAAAGTATAGGAGATGTTATTTGTAATAATTGGGATATAAATGTGAAGAAAGTCGACGAAAAGATAACTTGCCGCCTGCAGGGAGCGAACCTGCCCATCCTGCCAAGAGAAGTTTTATTGCGTCATTCGACAGGGGGGTAAGGCCTACCTCTCTCTTTTTTTGTGTGTCGTGTCTTCTTCTCATAATCCCACGTGTCTTATTTTTCATGAGTTGAAGCTTGACCCACAAAGACTGTGGGCAACGCGTTGCGCGGGCCGTGCAGCGGTGTGTAAGAAGCTTCGCGATAGTTTTAGAACGTTCCGTTAAGATTGCGCGCCGCACGCGAAGGTTCCAGCTTTGACGAGAGATAACGCCGCCACCAGCGATATCGCTGGAAAGTTCTATAGCGCCTGTATAAAAGCCCACGCGCTTGATCGCGTGTCAGTTTTTCGACGACCGACGCCCAGTTCGCCGCTATAAGTTTACAGCGTGTATTCCTGTAGTTTGAGTTTACATTTCCCGGCCACAAGTTCGGCCAAATAAAAGTGTCATCTTGACCACGCCAGCTGTTGTCTTCGTCGACGTCACGACCCCGTGACAATATGTACCGCACTAATACAAGCTAAATTCCATCCAGAAAACCTGGAAGCTGTGAATGACGATTCGACGGCAGGACCATTCGAATTTTATCGCACGCTCGCCAGGATACGTGAAAAGCACGATTAGCCTCGGCGCACTGCCGGCGTCGCCCATTACGTAAGCACGTGCCGAGACTGTCAGAGACAGAAGACACCGCCGACTAGACAAGCCGGACTTCTTCCGCCCATCGAACCACATCGCAGACCATTCCAGCAAATCGGGATAGACTTACTAGGGCCGTGCCCTACGTCCACCTCCGCAAATAAATAGATCATCGTTGTCACCAACTACCTGACCCACTACGCCGAAACAAAGGCGCTACCCAAAGGAAGTGCCGCCGAGGCAACAAATTTTTTTGTTGAGAACATCGTCCAGAGTCATGGCGCCGCAGAAGTCTTCATGACCGCCAGAGGTACGACCTTTATAGCTGACCTAATTCATGCGATCTTCGAATACATCCAGACAAGGCACCGCTGGCCCACTGCCTACCATCCACAGACCTATGGCTGCACCGAGCCTCTTAAGACTATTGACTGCATGCTGGTCATGTACGTCGACGTCGAACACAAGACGTGTGATGGCATCCTTTCCTCCGTGACCTTCGCTTAAAACATAACGGTACAACAAATGAGGCAGATGACACCATACAAGCTGGTCTGCGCAAGGAACCGGCAATCAGGCTCCACACTATGCTGCCCAACATCACTGACGAAGAAAGCCTTGGCGCTGCTACCTACTTGCAGCGCGCCGAAGAAGCTCGATAGCTCAGCCGCCTGCGTATCAAGTACCAGCAGAGTGTCGACAGTCGTAACTATAATCTTCGACGATACGACGTGGAATAGCAACTCGGAGATTTTCTTTGGGTCTGGACACCGATGCGGTGACGTGGACTCAGCGAAAAAGTCGTTGGACGTTACGACGGGCCCTGCAAGGTGCTCAGACGTCTCGGCCCGCTGGTATACAAAGTTGTCCCAAAGTGTCCGAACTCTCAGCGGCGCCGCACGAGACCTGAAGTCGTCCATGTCGTGCGCCTTAAACCGTTTTATACGAGTTAGTGAACCTCAGAACTCTACTCTGCGGGTTCTTATTCTTGTTTATTTGGGTATGCATATTTTTTTAATTTCCATGTTCTGTTCTAAGCATCGGGACTACGCCTTTTAGAGGGGCAACACCGTGCACTCTTGATATTTTTTTTGTAATCGGTCCGTAACACGTATAACCACTGCCTTGCGCACACCGCGCTCGAGTGTCTGCGAACCTCAAAGATTATTGTAGAACCTTCTGGTAAGAATATTTATTATCTCTGGGGTTTAACGTCCCAAAACTACGATATTGTTGCGGTGAAAAGAACGAGGAAGCTGGCCCCAGATTAGAGGAAGACGACGACTCTTACCGCCGCTTGAGAATCAGCTGTATTTATCGTAAAACACCAACTCTACACTCTTGTACCTGTTTTCGTCGTGCACCATTTTGGTGGAGGTGCTGGGTACCAGTACGGAACTTCGCAGCGGACGTCATCTGCCTGCCGCCTCGATGGCACACCCACCGTCAGCTTCCGTGCGAGCGGTCTTCCTCACCCATCCGCGGGGTCCTGGGCCGTTTTGTGGCACGGATAAGACTGATGTCGAGGAGTGGCTAACACTGTACGAGAGGGTGAGTGACAGCTACAAGTGGGACCCGACCCTCATGCTAGCGAACATGATATTTTATGTTAAGGGAACTGCGCGGCAACGGTATGACACGCATGAAGCTGATCTAACGAGCTGGGACGTCTGTAAACAGAAAATGGGAGATCTGTTTGGCAGACTGGTTGGTCGTCAGCTGGCCACAAAGAAAGAACTTGCGGGCCGCGCTCAGACGTCAACAGAATCGTATGTCGTCTACGTACAAGATGTGCTGTCTCTCTGCCGCAAAGCTGACGACAGCATGACCGAGGCAGACAAGATCGGGCACATATTAAAAGGTATTGCCGTCGATGTCTTTAACCTCCTAATGTGCAAAGATTGCTCTACGGTCGATGAAATCATCAAGTAATGTCGGCGCTTCGAACAGGCAAAGGGCCGTCGAGTTGCTCAAGACAGATTGCCGAATACCGACGCGACCTCTTCATGTGGAGACCCGCCACGGCTCCTCCAACCGACAGCACCTGAAGACATCACGCGCCTTATTCGCCGTCAGCTTGAGGCCATGTCTCCGGCTCCAGTTCGTTCAGAGTTTAGGGACAACATGCCCTCCATCTCTCTCATACAAGCTGTCGTTCGAGAAGAAATCGCAAGTTTGGGCATGCCATCATTCTGCTCGGTCAGTCACACGAACGCTTACCAGGTTTCCCCGGCCACTCGCAGCCAGACGCAAAGTCTTGTTCCGCCGCGCCGCAATCCAGCCGAGTGGCGCACCGTGGACGATCGACCAATCTGCTTTAATTGTTCCCGTATTGAACACATTGCCCGTCACTGCCGTAGCCGCTTGTCGTCACCTCCTCGGTGGTCGTCTCCTAGTCACTACCACCAGCCGCCGGACAGTCATACTTCCTCGCCCTATACGCCGACTCGGAGCATCAATGTCGACAATGTCCCGCCAAGGTCCAGCCGCTGCCCGTCTCCGCAAGGTCATCGCTCGCGTTCACCTCTCATTCACCGCTCCTCGTCCCCATCCACAACCGGCCGCTTCACTTCGGGAAACTAGGCGGCGCAGCTCCCGGAAGTGACGCTGCAACTAAGACCCGGCCTTCAAATTCTCTACCGACCCTGCCTACATGCGGAAACTTACTGGCCGTAGAAGTTGAGGGCGTTCATGTCACATCTCTTGTCGACACAGGGGCGCAGCTTTCAGTTATGAGCGCTGCTCTCCGCCGAAGGCTCAGGAAAGTTCTGACACCCGCCGCTGTGAGCACTGTACGAGTCGCCAATGTAGTGTGCCTCGATGTGTGCGCCCCAAAACGCGCATCAAGGCACCCTACGCCAATGGTGGCACTGCAGCTCTTCTAGGAATGTGTACAGCACGTGTTACCCTTGGTGGCCACTACGCCATTTTTTTATTTATTGTACTCGAACAATGCCCGCACGACCTCATTCTCGGCATAGACTTTTTTTCGAAGCACTCAGCCCGAATTGACTGCTCCGAAGGAGTTGTACAGCTGGATCTGCCGTTCTCTGCCGACGCCGCAACTTGTGCATCACCTCGTTTATGTTCTGCTGAGTTCGCTCGCCTGTCCCCACGAGTTGCTACAGCTGTTCTCCTGACGCCCTGTCCTCCCATTCCAGATGGCGACTATGTTGTGTCGCCGCTCACCGACGTGGTTCTGACGCGAAATATTGCCCTGCCAAGCACCATAATCCAAATAATCGAGAATCGGGCGTGCGTCGCCGTCATCAATTTTGGATTTTCTACTCACGTGCTCCCACATGGCATCGCCATGGCGCATGTCACCCCTTTGGGAGAATACGAGGTCCCTTCTTTGGCCACTGAATCCCTCTACACTACCACCACACCATTGTCGCCTATTACTTCGTCCTCGTCGACTGCGGACAGCATCTGTAAGATGATTGCGCCTGATCTTCCTGCAGAACAAACAACAGCTCTTCGTCACCTGCTGTCATCTTATCGGGATATATTTGACTTGAACGACCACCCTCTCGGACAGACATCTGTTGTCACCCATCGCATCAACACCGGTGACGCGAGCCCCATTCGTAGGAGACCATATCTCGTCTCTGCTGCGGAAAGGGCCATCACACAAAAATAGGTCGTCAAGATGATGGACAAGCACATCATTGAACCATCGAGTAGCCCGTTGGCATCCCCTGTGGTCTTAGTAAAGAAAAAAGACAACTCGTGGCACTTCTGCGTCGACTAATGTCACCTCAACCGGATAACAAAAAAAGATGTGTATCCACTGCCGCGCACAGATGACGCCCTTGGCTGCCTTCATGGATCCAACTATTTTTCTTCAATTCATCTCCGTTCAGGCCATTGGCAAATTAGCGTTGATGAGATAGACAGGGAAAAGCCGCCTTCGTAACACCAGATGGTTTATACCAGTTCAAAGTCATGCCTTTTGGATTGTGCAATGCGCCAGCTACATTCGAGCGCATGATGGACTCGCTTTTGCGTGGCTTGAAGTGGTCAACGTGCCTATGTTACCTCGACGATGTGATTGTCTTTCCGTGGACTTTTGAAAGCCACCTGCAGCGCCTCAGAACTATCCTCTCTGTGTATCGCGCTGCTCGCCTTCAGTTGAATTCATCTAAATGCCATTTCGGTCGCCGCGAAATCACCGTGCTCGGACATCTCGTAAACGCAGCAGGAATCCAACCTCCAAAGAAAGTTCCAAAGAAAGTTCACGCTGTGCGATATGTTCCTATTCCTTGTTCGACGAACGATGTCCGCAGTTTTATGGGCTTATGCTCTTACTTCCGTCGCTTTGTAAAAAAACTTGCCGACATCGCTCGTCCTCTGACCGACCTTCTCAAGATGGATGCCCCTTTCTTCTGGCGACTACACCAAGAGCAAGCATTCTCTACCCTTATTGAGCGGCTTACCAGTTCCTCGCACTTCGACCCTTCCGCGCCCACTGAAGTGCGCACTGATGCGAGTTGTCATGGCATCGGCGCTCTCTTCGCTCAGCATCAACAGGGCAACGACCGTGTCATCGCCTACGCGAGCCGCCTTCTCTCCACACCCGAACGCAATTACTCGATAACTGAGCGAGAATGCTTTGCGCTCGTTTGGGCCGTCGCGAAATTTCGACCATACATGTTTGGTCGTACCTTCCGCGTTGTAACTGATCACCACGCACTCTGTTGGCTATCCTCTTTGAAGGACCCAAGTGGACGACTTGCACGTTGGGCATTGCGTCTGCAAGGGTACGACTTCTCCATAGTGCATAAATCTGGACGCATGCATAACGACGCTGACTGCCTTTCTCGCAATCCCGTGGATCAACCAGACGACACCGATGCTGACGTGGACATCTGTACTCTGTCCCTATCCGGCTTTCTCCACATCGTTGACGAGCAACGACATGACCCTGTTCTTTGGAGCGTTATGGACCGCCTAAGCTACGCGTCCACCGACCCTTCTGTCCGGATGTTCGCCTTTCGTGGTGGGATTTTATACCGCCGCAACGTTTATTCCCGTGGCCCTGAGCTGCTACTAGTCGTTCCCAAGCATATGCGACTGGCCGTGCTCCAGGAACTCCACGACGCTCCTACTGCTGGACGTATGGACATCACTCGGATTAACGATCGCGTGAGGCGCCGCTTCTTCTGGCCCGGTCTCTATCGCTATGTTGCTTCTTGTGACCTGTGCCAGCGCCTGAAGACGCCTGCTTTGCCTCCCGCTGGTTTGCTTCAACATATTGAAATCCCTACCGAGCCATTCTTCCGAGTGGGCCTCGACCTACTTAACCCGTTTTCTATTTCTACCAAAGGCAACAAGTGGATTGCAGTCGCCACAGATTATGCAACAAGATATGCCATTGCGCGTACGATACCGACCATCTGCGCTACAGATGTTGCCGACTTCTTACTCTACGACGTCATCCTACACCACGGCGCCCCTCGCCAGTTACTCACGGACTGAGGCCGTTACTTTTTTTCGAAGGTCGTCGATGACCTGCTCCGCTCCTGTTCTACCGAACACAAGATCGCTACCGCGTATCACCCTCAAACGAATGGGCTCAACGAACGCCTGAACCTCACTTCAACTGACATGCTTACCATGTACGTTTCCGACGATCACCGTGACTGGGACGCTGCTTTACCGTACATTAATTTTGCTTATAATTCGTCCCATCACGACACCGCCTGATTTTCGCCATTCTATCTTTTGTATGGACGCGACCCTGTCTTGCCCTTCGACACGTTGCTACCCTCTGACGTACAACTGTCAGCGACTGATTACGCCCGCGATGTAATAACCTTGGCCGCCCATGCCCGAGAGGTCGCTCGTCATCGCCTCACAGCATCACATGTTTCTAAAAAGCAACGCTACGATCATCGGCACCGAGAACCACAATTTTCGCCTGGTTCCCTTGTCCTCCTCCGCACGCCCTCTCGTCGTGTCGTCCCTCTCGTCGGACCAGGCTTAGCGGACCAGGTGCAGAGTTGGTAAAACACCAACTCTGCACTCGTGTGTCTGTTTGCTTCCTGCAACAATATGATTATGAGAGACGCCGTAGTGGAGGGCTCCGGAAATTTCGACCACCTGGGGTTCTTTAACGTGCACCTAAAGCTAAGTACACGGGCCTCAAACATTTTTGCCTCCATCGAAAATGCAGCCGCCGCGGCCTGGATTCGATCCCGCGATCTTCGGGTCAGCAGTCGAGCGCCATAACCACTAGACGACCGTGGGGGGGGGGGGGGGTGGCTTCTGATAAGGCAGTGTGGTGAACTCGCACCATACAGTTTATTCTGGAAATAACCAGGACGCGTGCGATAACGCTGGAAAGTTCGATAAGACATGCACAAAAGCCGACTACTCGATGACCGACGAATGTTCTCGCCGCTATCAGTGTTCAGTGTGCATTGCGGATGTAATCGAAAAAAAGCACCTAGATATCATGCGAGCTGTCAAACGTGCCGCTAGCGGCCGGCTTTGGCTATGTCGCGGAGAAAACAGCGGACGCGGCATACAAAGAGGAAGATACCGGAACAGCATCCGAGGAGGCATCTCGGCTAGCATAATTTGTCGGTGCATTTTTTTGTTAAATCCACGCCCTTGGCAACAGAGGAAGTATGACCAGGATCTTTTTCAGCAAACCGAAGTGTCTGTGGCTTCGGAGGAACTGGGCAGAACTTTTCTTCCGCCTCATTCTCCAGCTTAATAATAGGGTATTCATTCTCTTTACAGCGACGTCTGGTGGTTCTGGAGGCGGTCCAGTTGGCACACTGGGTGCCTTTTCTGGAGGGTGAAGCGCAGTATTCTTCAGGGTAGATGATACTACGTCCTCGCGCAATGAGATTAGCGACGGATCAGCTTTCTCGCGCTTATCGCAGAGAAGCTTCTCGCCCAACACCGGCTTCATGGACACATTGCACTCTATTTATTCGATCATTAGCATGATCCATTGATGTGCTGCAGGTTCTTCAGTGGAGGCGTGTCAGGCTCTAGAGAAGCTCGCATCTGCAAGTCTCCCAGCGAAGGCAAACTTGGGGCCAGCTCCTTCAACTGTGAAGTGTGGCAAATCGGGCTACTTGGTGCTCCATGGTCAAAATCGTAATAGCGCTGAAGCAACACAAACGACAAGAAGGGACGCAGACAAGCGTTAACTTTCAACTAAACTGTATTGTGAAACGAAAGGTGTATATATGCAGGCAGTGGGTGAAATGACAAAGAGAAAGAATAAATGCAGTCACGTGTCAACCAAGCATCAACGGAATGAACGACGCGTGCACGAACATGGCAAGTGCAGAAAAGCAAAACCAAAAGATCAACCCCCTCCCCCTCACCCCAAAAATAAAACCCGAAAATAACCCTAGCGGTTATTGTGTTGCTTCCGCGCTATTAAAATGTGGAACTTCAACTACACTGGATGCGGAGTGGTGAAACCCTCTCTCATTGATGTTATGGCATTGGATACCCACGCCGAGGCTTCGTCCTACAGCGGAGTGCAGCAGCTGCAGCGGGCGTCAGAGGTTGGCCTGCCCAAGACGCTCAATGTTGTGGAGTCGCAGGGCATAGCTCTAAATTGAATCGATCTGTTGCGTCATTTGCGGAATGGCACGTATGAGCTCCGCGACGCTGCCGGGTGAAGCGCCCGAAAAGACAAGGTTAACGTCCGCGGAGTATGCGGTTGTGGGATGCCGTGTCGATGGAAGGACGCATCCCAACATAAAACGTAACAACTGTTTATTAACGAAGTAGCAGCAGCGAGGCGAGCATACCGACGCTGCGCTCAGTCGGGTAGCGAAGGAATGACCATTTCCGAGCTTGGCGGCTTGGGTTTATAGCCACCGTCGGTGACCGAAGCCTCCGGTGACGCTGCGGTCGCGCTGTCCCTTATCGGAGGCGTGGTGCAGTATGCAACCGTGTCACGCCGGGCTAGCTAGTGACGAGGCGGACGTTGCGCCGGTTTATGCGCAGTGTGTCGCCACATCACCACCCCGCGGAGTGGAGACCCCTCAGGGTCTGTAGAAATCCGGGAGGCGTGCCAGACGTCCAGAGCGTGTCGTGAAAGGAGCTGACTGCGACGTCGGCGGCTGTGGACAGATGCCTGTCGATGGAGTGGCGCTGCCCTGTTCGTTCGCAGCGATGTATGTGGGCTTGAGCCGGTCAATCGAGACGCGGACGTCGTTCCCATTCAGGCGCAGCGTGAAGTTTTTGTCGTCGCGAAGGACGATCAGGTAGGGTCAGCAGTAGGGTAGCTGGAAAGGCCTGCGGACGGTGTCGTCGCGCAGGAAGGCGTGCGTGCACGATGCTAGCTCCTTGAACACGGTGTAGACTTGCTGTAGTGGGCTGCAGGTGGCGGGCGTAAGCCGGCGATGGTGCGTCGGAGCCGGGCGACGAAGTCGGTGGGATCCGACGTCGCAGTGCGGGATGGCAGTGCAGCGAGAAATTCACCTGGGAGACGGAGTGGTTCCCCGTAGACAAGCTCTGCTGGTGTAGCGTGGATGTCCGGCTTGAAGGTGGCGCGAAGACCGACGATGACGGCTGGGATGGCCTCGAGCCAGGTTGAGTCCGGGTGGCAGATAATGGCTGCTTTGAACTGTCGGTGGAAACGCTCGATGATTCCGTTGGCGCAGGGTTGGTAACTGGTGGTCCTCAAGCGTTCAAAGCCGATGGTCAGCCCGAGGAGCCTGAAAAGGTGTGACTCGAACTGTCGTCCTTGGTCGGTGCTTACGCGGCGGGGGGCGCCGAAACGAGCAATCCAGCTGGTGAAGAAGGGCGAGGCGACGTCTTCCGCGGTGATTCCCTCGAGGGGCCATGCCACGGGCCATCGAGTGTACCGGTCGATGGCGGTGAGGCAGTAGCGATAGGGTCCGGCCGGGGGAAAGGGTCCTATAATGTCGAGTTGGACGTGCTCAAACCGACCAGAAGGCTGAGAGAATGTTCCTAGTGGTGACGTGACGTGCCTGGTGACTTTAGCGCGTTGGCATGGAGTGCAGCAGCGCGCCCAGGTGCGACAATCCCGCTGCATGGAGGGCCAGACATAGCGGTCAGCCACGACGCGTGTGGAGACGCGTATGCCGGGATGGCTGAGGTTGTGGAGCTGGTTGAAAAGACCAGGGCGATAAGACAGGGGCGCATAGGGCCTGCTTCGTCCTGACGACATGTCGCAACAGAATGTGGTTGTCGATCCTGGAATGGGGACTTGTTGCAGCTGTAGTGAGGACCTGCCGTGGAGAAGTTCCTGCAGTTCGACGTCTGTAGTCTGAGCCTCGGCGAGGACGTCCGCTGTTATCTGCACCGAGCTGATGGCTGCTACACGTGAAAGCGCGTCGGCGACCACGTTGTCTTTCCGACCACGTTGTCTTTCCACGTTGTCTTTCCGACCACGTTGTCATTGCACAGTTCGGTGGTGAACTGTGCAATGAACGAGAGTTGGTTTAGCTGCACAGGCGGGAGTTTGTCGCGACGTTGAGAGAAGGCGTAGGTAAGGGGCTTGTGGTCTGTATAGATGGTGCAGTTCTGTGCTTCGATAATATGGCGAAAGTGTTGCACTGCTTCGTATATCGCTAGAAGTTCTCTGTAGTAGGCTGGCAAATTTGTCGGGGCAGTAGTCGTGGTTTCGTCAGTGGAACTGGCGGTTGAAGGGGTCGTTTTCTGAGCTGCGAGTTTCTTGGAGAAGAACGCCAAGGGAGGCCAGGTGTTGTCCACGCGGTGCATGAGCGCGGCGCCGATGGCGAAGGTAGATGCGTCCGTGAAGAGTCCCAAGGGAGCGTCTGGCGCGGGGTGGGTGAGGAGTGTGGCGGTGCAGAGAGCGGCTTTGCATTCTTCGAAAGTTTTCGATAACGTCGGTGTCCACGTGATGGGTTGGTTTCCTCGTGGCCCAGCCAAAGCATCATGCAGGGGTGCATGGTAGTCGGCTGCGTGTGGAGAAGTACATATACAAAATACATATACATATACATATACAAAGTACATATACTAAAATTGGAACGATACAGAGAAAATAAATAATCAATGAAACGCCTGTAAATGATCAGCATGCCGAGGAAACGGCGAAGATCTTTAGCGGTGGTGGGTTGAGGGTAATTTTGCAGGTCCCAGATGCGTTCGGGCAAGGGCCGAGTTCCCTCAGATGAAACTTCGTGTCCGAGGAAGTGGACGACGGAAGCGCCTAGCGTACTTTTTTGGGTATTGACGAGTAGACCGTGGTCATCGAGGCGTTCGAACAGCAGACGAAGGTGGCTGTGGTGTTCTTCGGCGTCGCGGGAGAATACGAGTATGTCGTCAAGGTAAACGAAGGAGACGTCGGGACCGCGGACGACTTCGTTAATGAAGCGCTGAAAGGTTTCTCCAGCGTTCCTCAGGCCGAAGCTCATGAAGGGAAACTCGAACAAGCCAAAGGGAGTGATGATTGCCGTTTTCGGGACGTCATCTGGATTGACGGGTATCTGTGTGTAGGCCTTCACCAAGTCTAGTGCGGAGAACACGTGGCAGCCATGAATGCGATGGGCGAAATCCTGTATGTGGTGGACGGGGTACCTGTCCGGGATGGTGCGCGCGTTGAGGGCACGGTAGTCCCCACAGGGCCGCCAGCCTTCGGTCTTCTTTGGCAGAAGGTGAAGTGGCGAGGCCCATGGACCGTCAGAGCGGCGGGCGATCCTTCGCAGAGCATGGCCTCGAACTCTGCTTTGGCTATGCGCAAGCGGTCCGGGGCAAGCTGACGGGGCGGCAGAAAACCGGGGGGCCTGATGTGGCCTGGATGTAGTGCACGGTGGTGTGCTGCACTTTGCGTGGCAGTCCGCTGGGGCGCGTCAATCCGGGAAATTCGGCGAGGATGGCGTGGTACGGCGAATGGTTGTCAACACTGAGTACCTTGATGCTTGGCTGTTGGGAGGCCGTTCGCTGGCCTGGTGTGGAATGTCCCGTTGTTGCGTCGCTGAGGAGGTCGTTCCGGCAGTCCGGAAGCAGGTTGTAGTGTGCCAGAAAGTCTGAGCCGATGATTGGCTCGGCGACGTCGGCGATGACAAAGTTCCAGTGAAGGTCACGGCGTAGGTTTCTGAGCTGGATGTGCAGGCGGAGCGAGCCGTACGTCTTGATTGTGGAGCGGTTTGCCGCACTGAGCTCGAAAGACGTAGGCGCACGAGGACCTTGAAGATGGGATCGCGGGTAGCAGCAAATATCGGAACCGCTGTCGACAAGGAACCGCTGCTTCGTGATTTGGTCAGTGATGAAGATGCGACGGCCTTTGGGTTGGCAGATTTTGGCCGTCTCTACAAGCTGCCGTTAGCGTTTTCCGCATGCCCAGCGGAACAGGGTGGTTGACATTGCCGGGCTCTGTCCCCGAAGCGTCGGTGGTAGTAACACGGGCGGCCATTGTTATCGGGTTGCCGCGACGAAGTGGTGTTAGGGTCGTGGCTTTGCGGTTGGCGGCGCTGGTGCATCGGAAGACCTTCACCTAGGCGTTGTTGAACGAAGGTGAGCTTCCGGTCGATGTCATTTAGACGGCGTGCAAGCTCGGTGGTGTTCAGTGGTGTGGCGACAGCCTGGGTGGTGGGCGACAACTGCGGCAAGGAGACCTCGATGACGCAGTCGGCGACCTCGGCAAGTTGGTCGAGAGGTAGCGTCAGCTGAGCCCGCAGAATTGCCTGAACGTGCAGTGGAAGTCGTTGGAGCCAGAGTGATCGCTGGAAAGGTTCCTGGACTTCCATGTTACCCACGAGAGCACGTATGTGGCGGAGTAAGTGGGAAGATTTGCGCTCGGCAAGTTCTGTGGACTGAGGTTGTCGCACTTTCTTGTCTTCCGAGAGTGACAGTCGGTGGATGAGTTCGGTCTTGAGGCATTCGTACAGGTTGGCCCTTGGTGGGTTGGTGAGGATATCCCGGACCTCGTTGGCGTAGCGGGCGTCCAGGTGGGCGACGACGTAATCATAGCGGGTCCAGTCTTGTGTGATGCGCGCCAGGGAGAACTGGGCCTCGACTTGGGCGAACCATACCTCGGGCGAGTCCGCCCAAAATGGCGTAAGCTTGGCATTGACACGCCAGACGTGCAGGTCGGCAGCGGCCGCAGTGGTAGCAGCGCCTGCGTTGACAGCGACCGCTGGAATGGAGCTTTGGGAGGCGGAGTCCACAAGAGGCTGTGCGGAATCGTCGGGCGAATGCGGTCCATTTTGCATGCGCTGCTGCTGTTCTTGAAGTTGCTGTTGAATCTGTTCCACTTGCTGCCGAAGAGCGGCAAGGGCTTCCGGGTGGGCCATAGCGGTCCGGTTTGTTCAGTTTCCGGGTCACCAGATGTGGGATGCCGTGCGGATGGAAGGACGCATCCCAACATAAAACGTAACAACTGTTTTTTAACGAAGTAGCAGCAGCGAGGCGAGCATACCGACGCTGCGCTCAGTCGGGTAGCGAAGGAGTGACCATTTCCGTGCTTGGCAGCTTGGGCTTATAGCCAGCGCTGCGGTCGCGCTGTCCCTTATCGGAGGCGTGGTACGCCGGGCTAGCTAGTGACGAGGCGGACGTTGCGCCGGTTTCTGCGCAGTGTGTCGCCACACGGTAATAGCAGCAGAAATGGTGGCCTCCAAGGAAGCTTGGACAGCATCCCTCGGAGGATCATACGAAGGAAGGGTCCTGGGCACGGGATTCATATCATTGGAAACGTCATCCGCGTTCCCAGGCAAGCGGAACCCTTCTTGACGTCTTGTCATGAACTGGTATTGCGGCGTCGATGAATTCAGGTTGAGCCGCCGAGGAGGCCTGGACGCGGTCTCCGGGTGGTGCCTGCGATGCCGGTAGGTTACAGGTGCCGAGGAGGCGTAGACGCAGTCTACAAACTGCGCATGGTGCGGCAGCAGATATACGTGTTCAATGGATCTGTAACGCTGAAGACGCACTAGCACAGGTGGCTTCTCTCTTGAAAACCTTAAAAGCTTTCAAGGTTTTTGTGGAGTCTGCCATTTCCATGAGTTAGACAGAGCCAACCCCCGCTGGCTGAGCAAGCAGTTCTATTCCTCTTCTTCGCGCGAGCTGCCCGCGCGCCAGTGCGGGTGGCTAGCGCATGTTGTGGCAGAGAGGGACAGTGTGTTTCAACGAACACTTGAAAACATTTTGAAAGGTAGGTTTTTCGGCATCAAGGCGATGGACTGTATGGTAGTTGGTACATGTCGAATTGGATAAAAATAGTCACAGTTTCGCCGTAACGGTGAAGCAATCAATGCGATAGCAATAAATTGGAATGTAACGCTAAGAACGGAAAGCAGCTCGAAATTGCCAGCGCGTCGCTCGAGCCCAAAGGACGCACGAAAACAACGCGCACAGGACGAGCGCGAACTATCAAGCGTCACAGTTCGACACTGGAAGCGCACTGCTCAAACATAAAGCAGGACGCACGAAACGAACCAACAGGTACACACAGGACGAGCGCGAACTGTCGCAGTTGTTACTTATTTCTGTTTGCGCAGCGCGCTCCTTTCGCAAACGTGGCCGCTGCAGCGAGCGAAGCGACCTTCGTACGCTCTGTTGATTCAGCGCGAACATCGCGGGGAAAGCGCAAGTCATACAACCCCCCGCCCCCCCCCCCTCCCGCCAGCCGCCGCCTTCTTTCCTCGAGATAAGCGCACGAAGGCGTCCACGCCCTGTAGGCTGAAGAGCAACGGCGTTCGCAGGAACGGGGAGACAAACGGGGCGCCACGCGCGCACATCGCGCCATCTATGTGGTAACTAAGAAAGCATGCTGATGTAAGTGGTGTATATAAATAACTCGCCGTCAGCAGGCTGAAAGACAGTCTGTTGGTGGCCTAACCATGTAACGCCGCGCGCTGGAAAGCGGGAGGTCGCCCTTTCGATTCCACGCGTCGGAAAGATTTTTCTGAATTATTTTTCGTCGTGGCTTTGATATTATATATATATGTATGTATATATATATATATATATATATATATATATATATATATATATATATATATATATATATATATATTGTCACGTGATTTATTCACGTACAAACTGCGAGAACGCTGTGGAACGTCAAGGGCCAAGATCCAGGCAAGCGCAAGCTCGGGGCGCATGGCTGTCGCTCGTACTGTGGCTTGCTTTCTTCGCTCTTCGTCGTCGTCACGTACTCTTCACTACATTGGCCCCTGGTGAATAGCGGAGCCATCCTGGCGACCTAAGGCGTTGTCAGTATAGCGGGGTCGTAATAGGGCATCAGGCGGCTGACAAGGACGATTTCCCGACCACGACTACGTAAATCGTGGGATGCTGTCAGAGGCTCAACCTCATAGTGGACAGGAGACGTGCGAGAAAGAATGCGGTAGGGCCCCTGATATCGGGCACGTAATTTCGAGGAAAGGCCAGGAGTGCTCGATGGGATCCAGAGCCAAACGAGGTCACCAGTCGTGAAAGTAGAGAGAGGTCGGTCGGTGTCGTGCCGTAGCTTCTGGTGGCCTTGGTCCTCGGTGGTAAGCGAACGGGCTAATTGTCTGCAATCTTCGGCGTATCTGGCAACGTCAGAAATCGCAGTATATTCAGACGAGTCCGGCGTATAGGGAAGCATAGTGTCCAGCTTGCAGGACGGGTCGCGTCCGTATAAAAACATGGCTGATCCCTCTGTCATAGGAATCGGTATAACACGAAAGTGAAACGTGTCTTCACAGACGTATACTATAGTTGAGCGTTTGTTGTGCATTCTTTCTCCCCAAGCGCGAAGGAATGAATGCTACAGCATCAAATTGTAATGTTACACGAAGAACGGCAAGCCGCTCGAAACTTGCAATGCGCTGCTCAAGCAGAAAGGACGCGCGGAACGAACATACACAGGATGAGCGCGAACTGTCACAGTTCTTACTTATTTCTGTGTGAGCAGCGCGCTCCTTTCGCAAAAGCGCGGCCGCTGCAGTGAGCGAGGCGACCTTCGTGCTCTCAACGGAAACTTGCAGGCAGAGCGCAAGACGTACAAACCACCGAGATCACGAGATAAGCGCCCACACGAGCGACCACGCCCTGTCGAGGCGCGCGCTAATCCGCGTCGGGGACGACTTTTAAAGCCCGCTCTTCGAGCCCTTCGCGTCATCTCGCTAGGGATAACGAAAACACGCTGTACCGCCGATCTCTGAGTACCGCCACCGGCAAATGGTGTACATAAATAGCTCGTCGTTAGCAGAGCAGAGAACATGCCGTCTGTGGCGGAGTCGTTTCGCGCTGCGCGCTTGCGATCGAGAGGTCGTAAGTTCGACTCCCGGTGACAGAACTTTTTCTTAATAGTTTTTTCTTTGCCATATGTTAGTCTTTATATTTTAAACGTCATATCCGTGACGGAAATGCGTCAGTGGAGCCGTGGTGGACCCCGGCATAAAACACTTTCGTGTTAAAAGAAAGAAAGGTGAGAAACCGGTGGTCGCGTGCGTTGCGGTGTTGTACGCGTACGTGACGAACGGCAGGACGGTGTCCCAGTTGGTCTGGTCTGATGCCGTGTACATTGTCAACATATCACCGAGTGTGCGAATAAATCGTTTCGTGAGGCCATTCGTCTGCGGATGATATGCGGTGGTCATTCGATGAACGATGTTGCACTGGACGAGCAAGGCCTGAATAGCGTCAGACAGGAAAACACGCCCTCTGTCGTTCAAAAGTTCACGGGGAGCACCGTGGCGAAGGACAAAGTTGCGCAAGATAAAAAACGCAACCTCTGTTGCGGTAGCTGTTGGAAGTGCTGCATTCTCTGCGTAACGGGTGAGGTGGTCACCACCAACAATGATCCACCGATTCCCAGAGGAAGTCGGGGGAAGCGGGCCATATAAGTCGATGCCGACGCGGTCGAATGGACGTCCCGGACAAGGTAGAGGCTGAAGTGTACCGGCTGGGCGTTGAGGTGGAGCTTTACGCTGCTGACAAGCAGTACAAGCACGTACGTACTTGCGCACGAACGTGTACATGCCGCGCCAGTAGTATCGCTGACGCAAGCGGTTGTAAGTCTTCAGAGCGCCAGCGTGAGCGCTTTGCAGGTCGTTGTGAAAAGCAGTGCAGACTTCTGTGCGCATGTGGCGCGGGATCACTAGCTTCATCGCACTCTGGTGACCAAGCCGACAGGCCTTTAGAGGCTGTCAGTGGGTTGGTAAGTGGTGCGATGATAGAAGCGTAGTCGCGCACAAATCGACGAAAATACGAGCACAGCCCAATAAAGCTTCGGAGCGTCTTGATGGAAATAGGCTTGGGGTACTCGGCCACGGCACGAAGTTTAGCGGGATCCGGAAGAACGCCTTCCTTGCAGACGACGTGACCTAGTATGGTGAGTTGGCGCGCATCAAAATGGCACTTCTTGATGTTAAGTTGAAGGCCAGCAGAGGCGAGGCACGTGAGAATAGCGGGAAGACGAACAAGATGAGTCGGAAAATCGCGGGAAAATACAACAATGTCGTCAAGGTAGCACAGGCAGGTAGCACATTCCACTTGTGGCCACGAAGGATGTTATCCATCATTCGTTCGAAGGTAGCTGGGGCGTTGCAGAGTCCGAAGGGCATCACCTTGAACTCATAAAGCCCATCGGGAGTAACGAACGCAGTATTCGGGCGGTCAGGGTCAGCCAGTGGAACTTGCCAATAGCCCGATCGTAAATCCAAGGACGAGAAATATTCTGCCCCTTGCAAGCAATCGAGGGCATCGTCGATGCGTGGCAACGGGTATACATCCTTCCGAGTTATCTTATTCAGGCGGCGGTAGTCGACGCAGAATCTGATAGAGCCATCCTTTTTGCGAACAAGCACGACAGGGGACGACCAGGGGCTCTAAGATGGCTGAATGACTCCGCGTGTGAGCATATCATCGACTTGTTCATTGATAACACGGCGCTCTTCCGCCGAAACGCGATATGGTCGTTGGCGTAAAGGGGCATGACCACAGGTGTCGATGTGGTGCGTGACGCTCGTTGTGCGACCCAGAGATGGCTGACCGCAGTCGAAGGATGAGCGAAACTCTTCTAGAAGGGCCAATAGTACAAGTCGATGGTCCAATGATAGATCCGGGGACACAGAAGGGTGAAAAATGTCTGACTTCGGAGGTGCCGTAACAGGGGCTGTCATGGCATTCAGCTGGTGGTGAAGTGGGGCTTCAGCGAACTCCAGAAAGCGAAGCAGGTCAACGGCATGTATGCTTCCCAAACATTCCCCGCGAAGTAGACGAACGGGCGAGGTGCGCAAGTTGGCAATCGGCATGATGGTAGCGCCGGATTCGACGGTGAGTACGGCAAACGGCAGTCGTAGGGCGTGGTGGCGGAGAAACAGCTCTGACGGGGCGAACAGGACAGCGCCGTCAGGAGCGGCCGGACAAGTCAAGGCGACAAGGGTGGACGTGTTTGGGGCTACGTCAGCGTCGGCAGCAATGACAAGTTTACATGCGTCAGATATGGTAGGCCCCGAAACAGAAGATTGCAGCGGCGTAAGGGCGACTTCTGCTCGGGCGCAATCTATGATGGCGCGATGACGTGAAAGGAAGTCCCAGCCGAGGATAACGTCGTGAGAGCAGGACGGCAGCACGAAAAACTCAATGACGTAAAGTTCTCCTTGAATATTAACGCGCGCGGTGCACACGGCTGAAGGTGCTATGAACTGCGAGTTCGCAGGGCGTAGCATGAGTCCTGAGAGCGACGTGGTCACTTCTTTTAACTGGCGGCAGAGGCTCTCGCAGATTACGGAAACGGCGGCCCCGGTATCAATTAGAGCTTGGGCCGTGGTCCCTTCAACATTGACGTCGATAACGTTTTGCGGCGAAAAAGACGGACGCCTTGGGCAGTTCGCTTCGCATGCAGTTCTTGCCTCCGGAACTGCAGCGATCAGTTTCCCTCTTGCGCAGCAGGCTAGCGACGCATAGGTGACAGGGAGCGTCGTCGAGGGGACGGTGACCGGTGGGTGTCGTTGGGTCGTTAATCACGGGCATACTCCGGTGGCGACCGGGACGACGACGCGACCGGCCTGCCGTCGGCGTCGAAGTGAGGAGGGGCGTAGTTTGGGAGCGACATGGACGACGACGCAACTGGCATGCCCACGGCGTCGAATGTTGGAGGAACCAGGCGACAATGGCGAGCGACGTGGCCAGCGAGGCCACAGGAGAAACAGATGGACCGATTGTCCGGGGTTCGCCACGCGTCGGAGCGGCGGAAAGACGGAGCCGAGGGGGTTGGGATGGGCGGCGACGAAGCATACGCGGATGTTGGCAAGACACGGGGCGGCGTAAGTGGCCGAGGTGCAGCGTAAGGCATAGATTGGTGATACGCGGTGGTCGCCAAGGCATGGGACGGCATCAGTGGTCGAGGTGGAGCAGAGGGCATAGGCTGTTGAGGGGGGCGAGCAGCAACGGCGGCGTAGGTAAGCGACGCAGTGACGGGCGGTTGTTGGAACATGGGTGGGAGAGCCTCAGCAACTTGCGTCCGAATGGCTTGTTGAATGCCCGGAGCCAGAGGATGCGCCGGCTCGTGAGTGAGCGGCAGTAAGGACAGCTGGCGCGCGACTTCTTCACGGATGAAGTCTTTGATCGTGGGCTGGAGAGTCGGCTGAGCGGCCGGAGGGACAGCTAGCTGCAAGCTGGAGAGCGTGTCGCGGGTCGGGAGGGCCTGACGGGCGATCGCGCGCTGCCTGCGCAATTCGTCGAAACTCTGACAGAGTGAAACTAGCGCAGCGACTGTGGTGGGATTCCGCGCGAGCAGCAGCTGGAAGGCGCCGTCCTCGATGCCCTTCAAGATGTGGTTGATTTTGGCCTCCTCAGGCATAGCGGGGTCGACGCGGGTGCACAGATGGAGGACATCCTCGATGTAACCCGTGTAGGTCTCACCCGGTTGTTGTGCACGCTGACGCAAGCGCTGCTCGGCGAGAAGCTTGCGAGCCGCAGGCCGTCCAAAGACGCCCTTGATAGCAGTCTTGAAAGCTGACCAAGATGGAAGCTCGGCCTCGTGGTTGTGATACCACAGTTGGGCTATGTCGGCAAGGTAGAATTGCACATACCCAAGCTTCATTGGATCGTCCCATCTGTTGCTAACGCCGACTTTGTCATACCTCCACAGCCACTCGTCCACGTCCGATTCACCGGAGCCCGAGAAGATGGGGGGGTCCCGCTGAGGATACACGGCGCCACAAGTGACGTGGACAGCCGAAGGGCCAGGCTGGGAAGGAGTCTCGGTGGCCATGTTGGTATCACGAAGGGGGGGAAGCTTACGGGAGCGAAGGTCCAGGGTCGTAGGGGAAACCCACGTACCTCCACCAAATGTCACGTGATTTATTCGCGTACAAACTGCGAGAACGCCGTGGAACGTCAAGGGCCAAGATCCAGGCAAGCACAAGCTCGGGGTGCGTGGCTGTCGCTCGCACTGTGGCTTGCTTTCTTCGCTCTTCGTCGTCGTCACGTACTCTTCACTACAATATATATATATATATATATATATGTATAGTGCATCACGGCGACGAGGCTGACAATCAGCCGAGGCTGTCCATATAACTGCTATCGCAATAACACCAGCGAGAAATACAAACCACAGAACCACAGAGAAGGCACACGACCATCCTGCCCCGTCGTGTTCCTTTTCTGTGGCTTGTGTTTCCCGCTGGTTCTTATCCAATTAGGTTTTTCGACACATATTGATATAGGAATACTCTTAAGGAGCTAGCAGTCAGTTTGGACGGACGTTAGCGGTTGTGAGAAACATGTGAATTACATAGTTATTCACAAAATTGTCGAACAAACCTTTTAATTAGAGACATTTGGCGGCAAATGACAATGGCAAGTTTGTAGCCACGGAGGCGACGATGCGGTGCAAAGAAAAGACAATGCCGGCAGATCTCACGCATTGTGGGAGTCGATGTAATGCGAAGCAGCCAGCAAAGAGCTGCATACATCGTCTTGTATGTCACTGACGAAAATGCGTGTCAATGATTTTCATGTTAACTCGTGTGTTATTTATGTTCGTCACACAGTCACGCCGCGCAGTACCAATTTCGGGGTAGATCAAGTAAGCGAAACGGCCGCCAGCGCCCCATGAGCGTGGCACGTAAGTCGTGCTGTACATGACATGCGTGTCATGAGTTTCATGTTAACTCGTGTTATTTATGCTCGTCACACAGTCACGTCACAAGATACCAATTTTGGTGTATATCAAGCTAGCGAAACGGGCGCCAGCGTACCATGAGCGTGGCACGTAAGTCGTGCTGTACATGACATGCGTGTCATGATTTTCATGTTAACACCTGTTATTTATATTCGTAACACAGTCACGTCGGAAGATACCAATTTCGGGGTAGACCCAGCTTGCGAAACGGCCACCAGCGCACCATGAGCGTGGGACGTAAGTCATGCTGTACATGACATGCTGTGTCATGATTTTCATGTTTACTCGTGTTATTTATGCTCGTCATACAGTCACGTCGCAAGATACTAATTTTGGTGTATATCAAGCTAGCGAAACAGCCGCCAGCGCACCATGAGCGTGGCATG
This sequence comes from Rhipicephalus sanguineus, assembly GCF_013339695.2. NCBI lineage: Eukaryota > Metazoa > Arthropoda > Arachnida > Ixodida > Ixodidae > Rhipicephalus > Rhipicephalus sanguineus. The sequence continues at coordinate 198,437,639 of NC_051180.1, forward strand.
TAAGTCATGCTGTACATGACATGCGTGTCATGATTTTCATCTTAACTGGTGTTATTTATGTTCGTTACACAGTCACGTCGCAAGATACCACTTTTGGTGTATATCAAGCTAGCGAAACAGCGCACCATGAGCGTGGCACGTAGGTCATGCTGTACATGACATGCGTGTCATGGTTTTCATGTTAACGGTGTAATTTATGTTCGTCACACAGTCACGTCGCAAGATACTAATTTTGGTGTATATCAAGCTAGCGAAACGGCCGCCAGCGCACCATGAGCGTGGCATGTAAATCATGCTGTACATGACATGTGTGTCATGATTTTCATGTTATGACTTGTTATTTATGTTCGTCATACAGTCATGTTACGCCATACCAATTTTGGTGTACATTCGATTAACCAAGCGACCAGGAGAGCACACAGTCGTAGGCGGTTAGATAGATAGATAGATAGATAGATAGATAGATAGATAGATAGATAGATAGATAGATAGATAGATAGATAGATAGATAGATAGATAGATAGATAGATAGATCTGATCTATCATCAGATCACCAAGCACTATTACCTAGGGCGCAGGGCATTCCCCTTGCCACATTCTAGATTAAACAGGCCACAGGCGGTTACGTTAAGGCTGCTGCAGACACGGACGTACCCTAACCCGGTCGTCATGATTAAAATTAATCCGGACTGCGGGATTTCAGTCTACTGTAGTAAGTGTGGGGGTTTGCTTGATTTTGACCACATGCTTTGGCACTGCTCGGCGTTGGCTGGTGATCATTCTCAAGGCGAACAGTGATGGCAGCGAATGCTGCACAGTGACGCGCTGGCGGACGAACTTCGGGCTGTCCAGAGGGCCCGTGTGGCGGCAGAAGGGCTTGGCCTTTCTGTCCCGACGTGGGAGCGGCCCGCGTCAGTCCTGGACTGAATCCTCAGGACATCAATAAAGTTATTCATACCATACCATCGGCAGCGTTGACCCGAGGAATGGAAAGAATAAGATTAGGATCCCAGCAGGAATTCAACCGAAGCATTTTTCGTGGCAATGAGGTATTCTACCACAGAGCCACGCCAGATCTATAAATTGGTTTCGAAAACAGCCTATGCAAGCTGAATGTCGGTACAACGCCAATTGTGTTTGTGGTGATGGCTATCTAATTTTACAAGAAAGCAATAAACACTGCATATTTACTGCTACAATACAGGCGCCATATCAGATTAACGTCTGTGGTTCCAGTGTTCGGTCCGCTATTACAGCAGTATAATAAACATTACATTTGTATTTCTATGATTCAGCAGGCTGAATTGAAGCATTGCTCGAACCCGGAGGAATATATTAACGAAAGTTACGTCTGATATTCACATGATTGCAACATAAAGTGCACTTAGTTTTGACAATACTGACGTATGTGCTGTAACGTGAGGGCTGACGTTGTGTCGCAGCATCAGTTACCCTTTAAACTGCAGTGTTGTCGACGTGCTTGGTAAGCCCACAATGTGGACACAGCTACTACCCTTAAAAACACGTCGATCAACCTCGTAACGCTTGGCTCAAAGCCATAAAGTATGCAGCATAGAAGTACTCGCTGACTGCTTCGCATGAAACCGATTCCCACAACGCGTGGAATCTACCGAATTTTTGTATTTTTTATTTTGCAATGGGTAAGTGTTGTTGATTATATCGTTATATTTTCAAGTGCATGTTCCAGTTATTCTTTGTACTTTTTTTAATTTTGCTGTTGTGCTTTTGTGTCCCTAAAAAAGAGAGAATGATCCGTATTTTTATGTTACACCACATCTAAGCCGTGGAGCACCTAACTCGCAACGCGCAAACGGCAGCTCTTCCCTCTGGTTCTGCCTCTGAAGTTGCCAATTTTGCCCTGCGCGCCATTTTTTAGCGCCAACACATGTCCTTGCTGAAGTCTCCCAGGCCTTTAAACACCATCCATAAGACCACATCAGCATATCATCCTCAAAAAAAGCGATGGTCTTACCTAGCATTTTCACCCAACTTTGTCCGACATGATCATTATGTATGTTCAATCAGATCACAAGAACTTGGACACTATACTTCCTTTCGTAATGTATGCCTATAATACTGCCGTACAACGCACGACTAATTACAGCCCGTTTTTCCTCGTGTATGACGGTGCACCGTCTTTTCTTCTGAACATCACCTTTCTGTCCACGCCCTCTGTTCATCTACGTGCCTCCCTGAAGAGTTCGCTGCTCGCGTCTCCCGCTGCCGTGAAATAGCCCACGCCAACACCGCTGCCATTCAGGACGTTGGTTTTGATGCGAAATGTCGAGTTGTTTCGTTCAGCCCAAGCGGCGAAGTGCTCCTGTGGACACCTGTTCGTGCATCTAGGCTCTGTGAAAAATTTATTCATAGATACCTCGGTCCCAGGGGCGTAGCCAGAAACGTTTTTCGGGGAGGGGGTTCAACCATACATTATGTATGTTCGTGCGTGCATTTATATGTGTGTGTGTATATAACGCAGGCAAAATTGAAAAACTTCAGGGGGGGTTTGAACCAGCCCAACCCCCTCCCCCCCTTGGCTACGCCCCTGCTCGGTCCATACACCGTGCTGTTAAGGACATCTACCTTGAACTACCGCGTCGCTCCTGTCAGCGCGGCTACTGATCGTCGGGGCCACAGCACCGAGATCGCTCACGTCTCGCGCCTGTAGCCATACATCCGGCGTTACTACCCTTGTTAAATTGCTGACCGCTTCCGCGAAAGGGGGAAAATAGTGTGAGCTGTCACTATGCAGTTCATCCTCTCATCTGTATATACAAAACATCGTAATCATCATTACCTTTTGTCACGCAGGCTGCGTGACTGCATTGTAATATAACACACACACAAACATATATATATATATATATATATATATATAGTTCAAAAAAATCAAGCACGTAGGAAAAATTCTTCTGTAAAGGACTGACGTTTCGGCCGCGGGACCGGCCTTCGTCGGACCGGCCTCCGACGAAGGCCGGTCCCGCGGCAGAAACGTCAGTCCTTTACAGAAGAATTTTTCCTACGTGCTTGATTTTTTTGAACTTTTACTTCCGGGTCCTTTGTTAGCACTTCATTGTTTATATATATATATATATATATATATATATATATATATATATATATATATATATATATATATATATATATATCGGTTACGCTTTGCGTTCTAATTATCATCTCATGCTCACTTTACCCGCTGGTTTCGTAAGTAATAAGACGAGCCCGTGCCTTATGAACGAAAGCATATGGACGTCGCCAGCGGGCGGCTTTAGTTCGGCGAGCGTGACCTAGCTACTAATATTTATACTAATAATTTTTAGGGGAGAAGCACCTTAGTGTCGAGGCTTCTATATTGTTTTTCGTTGTCCGTGCTTACGGCACAGCACCGTGTAAAATCGAAACATCAGGTTCAACAATAGACTAAGACTAATATCACTCATCATTGCGACGGAACAATATAAAACACCAACAAGCACAAACCCTTTATACAAGTCGGCGACTTCAACGTACGCATTACGGACCTTAGGACCTAGCTATGCCGTCGACTATCACTGCCGGCTGTCACGGTATATAGAAAACCGTTGCTATAGTCGAAGCGTATGTGTGCGTATATGAATAAAAAAGGTTTGTAACAGACGAACATCAATCATAATTGTGACAGAACCACATAAATAACGTACCAGCACAAACCCTTTACACTAGTCGGCGACTTTTCAACGTTGACATTATGAACCTTAGGATTAGCTTTGTCGTCGACCCTTTATGTCACTTTATGTAACTCAATTTATGTTACATGTATGTGTGTTTGTGAATAAAAACACGTTTACAATGGAAGAACATGAATAAAAATCGGCACAGAACAATATAAAACACCTACAAGCACAAATCCTTTATACTAGTCGGCGACTTCAGCATAGGCATTCTGGACCTTAGGACCTAGCTTTGTTGTCGACTCTTTATGCCACTTTATGTCACTTTATGTGCCTCAATTTAGATTATATGGGGCGACGCTCGGGTAACGTACGGTTCCTCATCCATACGATGCCCAGAGCTTCGACCACTCGTCATGATTCACTTTGTTGAGATGCGTGCATTTTTATTTCTGCCTCACTAAATACAAGGACAGGGCAGCTGGAGGAGAAGCTGTCGTACATAGCGTGACTGAGCCGGAGCCATTAAATACAAGGCGACAACGAAAGGCAGTTCAAAAGGAAACCGCCCTACACATACGAATTCATGTTAAAAAAGAAAATAAAAATGAAAAATAGCACACTGAATAGCAAAACAGGCAAGGAATGTGCAGACAAAGTGTTCTTTGAACTTCTTACACACAACTAAAAGCACTTCTTCAACAAAAAAAAGACATAACAAGACATTCCTGAGATCACTGTGTGTCAAATAATAGCACAATTGAAATATAATGAAAAGTAATAAGTAATAAATATACACTATATACAGATACAGACAAAGGAGAAACATCCTATTTGAGTTTTACCAAACCAAAAATATATTTAATTTTAGGTCTGACTTTTCATTCCAAATAACTTGCCTTGATCGCTAGTAGTCTGAGCAACTATCTTGCTGGGTGGACCCTCGCCGACTCTCGAAGACGCGGTGACCCAGACTTCAACCCTGGTGTTTCGAGGAACCAGGGTCAGGTTGTACTCCATTTTGCTCGTAGGCACTAGTTTCACTGTCGCATTCTATGACAGAAGGCAGAACAGAGAATACAGGCTCAGCAGCAGTAATTCCAAGAGTTTTTAAATAGATTTGACACACCTGTTTTTCCTGTGTCTTTGCATAAATGGAGTACATGGTAATAAGGCCATTGCGGTGAACAGGTGGCCTCCAAGCCACCAGCAGCGAAGTAGCAGACACAGTCAACACTTTTAGGTCTTCTGGGGCATCCGGAACTAGCATGAAAACAAGCGGGAATCGTATCAGGTGAAGGAAAGCAGTTGCAGCAGTGCAGAAGACATGCGCGATTGGTCGAAACGTCGCCTCCAGCGATACCCTGTTGTCACGATTTCTTCATCTTTTTGACTACGGGATGAAAGATACTTAGCATGCCTTTGAGAATTTCCCGCAGCCAAGGATTGGCGTGGCCATGTATGATCGCGTGATCGTAACTTGACATCCCGCAAAGGAGCCGTGGCCGTACCACACAAGGTTGCAGCAGGGTGTAAGCAAGTCACATGCTTGCGCAGCAAAACATAGTTCGATATTTCATCGCCTAAATATTGACAAGGTTGAGACATTTGCGTTTGTTTGGCACGTACTACGCCACACCAATAAGTGATATGTTTATTCTAGTTCGCATTTAAGCGTATGCCTTTATTGTTGCATTAGCAACCGCCAGAAGCTGTGTTTGCACGCCAACATGGCAGCACCCGTGCCCACGCTACCGCACGGTTCGTTCATAGCTTTCTCTTGCTACTCGCCCAGTGTCCTGACAGCAATGCATAAATAGCAAAATCGGCTATCGCTTTGTGTCATCTCACAAAGGGGACAAAGCGTCAGGTATATTTCGACTTTATTATCACGATCAGCTGTTTCTTTAGGCAAGTCTGCTAAGCCTTGTGTACGAGGGTACTTGCAGTGTCTCCAGTAGATCTTGGAGACACTGCAAAGTAGCGACATTGCTTTCGAAACTTGAGGAGGAATATAAAGTAAATAAAATCGTAGGTTTCAAACTAACGGGCCACAAGTCACATCGGCCACAAATCGCACGAACGTACGCGCAACAAATCCGAGGCAAAAGGAAAGCGCATCCACAGATGCCGCCGTGCTGACTTTCTTCCGTCGCTGCCGTCTGAGCAGTGGTGCAAAGGCCATGTGCCGGTGGCGCCATCTCATTTTATTTGAGGAAAACCAGCTGCAGATGATCGTCTATAGACAATATTCTGCAGCTGGTTTTTTCAATCAAAACTACATGGTGCTACCACACCGTTGCCTTGCCCTGCTGTGGCCTTTTGCAGCGCTGCTCAACATGTCTCCATCCGGGCTGCGTTGTCTGCTCGGCGTCCCCGTAGCGTCTGCGCACACGCGTTGGGCAAGTAAAAGCGAGCAGACGGCAGCGCTGGAAAGAAGTCAACATGGCGGCACCTGTGGACGTGGTTTACTTCCACCTGTAATTTATCACGTCGTCGTCCTGCTCTGTGTGGCCCGTAAGCTCGAAACCTACCCATTTATTTGCTTTATATATGCGCCCTGAATCTTGGAGAACAATGCATTTGTCTGATAAATGCGGCAAGTTGGGCAGGTTGGTAAAGTTGCATTACTTCGACTGGGTAGCGCAAAAACACGGAACAAAAGATAGAGACATAGACAGCACAAGCGCTAACTTCAAACCACGTTTAGTTTGGAACACGCAAGAATATATACACCACTAATCACAACGATCTCAACTATCGGCTCATGATACGACAACTCTTTAGACTAACAAGAAAAAACTATTCGTACTACTGCGCAGAATACCACATGCGTCGGACGGCGAACACACCTCAAAAAACAACAAATGATTCACTCATTTAGAAAAACAAAAATTTCATACACTCTTTTCGATTCCACTCGCGACATCAGGTAATGACGCGATATTAGGACGCTAAACTAAGGAATGATAGTTCCTTATCGTGTAGGTGTACAGACGACTGGCTTACGCACGAGGTGCCTTGCCTCTGGATGATGCAAGCCTCAGTTATCTCACGAGTTAATGGTACCTTGTGACGAAATAAAACGGAGGTTAGTTCAAACTGCGGATCGCAACCACACTGATGGCAATGTAAGGCCAAATTTGACGACGGAGCACATTTTAAGGAGCTGTGGTGCTCGCGCAGACGGATGTTCAGGCAGCAGCCAGTCTGGCCCACGTACGTTTTGCCACACGAAAGGGGCATCTGGTACACAACCCCCTTTACACATGACACAAAGCGAAGGCCATGCTTCATGGTGCACTGTCCTCTTGCTTCTTATTTTCTTTTCTGCCGATACTGCAGTCTCGGGCAAATCCCTTTGAGCTTATTTGTGGCTGAAAAAACAACATTAACGTTAAACCGTGCCGCCACTCTCTTGAAGCGGTGGGACACTCCGTGAATGTAAGGGATCACGGAGAACGGCCTGCTTTTTTCACTTCTTCCTCCCGGTGCCATCTTTCCATGTGCTCTTACTTCTTTTAGCACACGTTCACTGGTGGCCGCTATTACAGCATCAGGGTAACCGGCCTGCTGCAATTTTCCCGCCTGCTCGTGAACGCTTTGGCTCACTAGGTGCGGGCAGGAATTTGATATCGCAGACCGAATACATGACATCGCATTGCCGTTTTTTACGAGTCTCGAGTGGCCAGACTGATAGCTGAGCAAACCCTTTTTTCATCTCGGTCTATATTGCCAGCATATTTTCTCAGGGCAAAAAACCATGTGAAGGTCAAGATACTGCAACGTATCGTTCTGTGGGCTCCCACATGTGAACGTGAGTCCCTGCCCTTGTTGCCTGAATACCTTTATAGCATCAACCATTTTTCTGTTGAAATCACGCCTGTCAACAAACACCAAATAGTCGTCAACATAGCGAACTACCTTGTTTGTTAGACCACAAAGGTTACTCTCAACGGCCCTATCCACCTTCGCTAAAAAGATCGTACTCAGAATCGGCGCCACGCAAGAGCCAATGCATACGCCAGATCTCTGAGCGAAAGCTCTCCCCTTCCAGGTGATGAACGTCGAGTCTAAGTAGCACCTAAGCACCTTAAGGAAACCACCAACCGAAACGCCCGAGCGAGTGGTGAACGCGTGTTCGTCATCTTGATCACTTATGCACTCCTTCACACACTGCAGTAAAGGAGCTTGCGGTAAAGAGTAATATAAATCCTCGATGTCAAGGCTGAAAGCACGTGACGCTCCCGCATAAAAAAGAAGAAGCAAGAGGACAGTGCACCATGAAGCATGGCCTTCGCTTTGTGTCATGTGTAAAGGGGGTTGTGTACCAGATCCCCCTTTCGTGTGGCAAAACGTACGTGGGCCAGACTGGCCGCTGCCTGAACATCCGTCTGCGCGAGCACCACAGCTCCTCAAAATGTGCTCCGTCGTCAAATTTGGCCTTACATTGCCGTCAGTGTGGTTGCGATCCGCAGTTTGAACTAACCTCCGTTTTATTTCGTCACAAGGTACAATTAACTCGTGAGATAACTGAGGCTTGCATCATCCAGAGGCAAGGCACCTCGTGCGTAAGCCAGCCGTCTGTACACCTACACGATAAGGAACTATCATTCCTTAGTGTAGCGTCCTAATATCGCGTCAGTACCTGATGTCGCGCGTGGAATAGAAAAGAGTGTATGAATTTTTTGTTTTTCTAAATGAGTGAAACTTTTTGTTGTTTTTGGGGTGTGTTCGCCGTCCGACGCATGTGGTATTCTGCGCAGTAGTACGAATGGTTTTTTCTTTTTTTTTTCTTGTTAGTCTAAAGATTTGTCGTATCATGAGCCGATAGTTTAGATCGTTGTGATTTGTAGTGTATATATTCTTGCGTGTTCCGAAATAAACGTGGTTTGAAGTTAGCGCTTGTGCTGTCTACGTCTCTATCTTTTGTTCCGTGTTTTTGCGCTACCCAGTCGAAGTAATGCATTTGTCGGTAATTTGCAATGTCTCTAAGATTCCTCCTCAAATTATTGGTGACAGCGCTTATCAGGCGCGCCTAAATAAACACAGCTGATATGAATTGTAAAGACAGAACATACCTTATGCTGTGTCCTCAGCGTGAGATGACGCGAACCGATAACCGCTTTCGCCATTTATTTATTGTCAAGACAGTGGGCAAATAGCAAGCACGAGTTCGAATCGAAGTGGGTGGTCGCGTCTGCATGGCTGCTGCCATGCAGGCTTGTAACCCCAGCTGCTGGCGGTCGCTAATATAACAAATAAAGGCATAAATGCGAAGTAGAACAAACATATCACGTATCGCTGTGGGGTAGCTGTGGCGTACCAAACAAACGCGAATGTCTCGACATTATCAACTTTCAAGTTAGGCGAATACATCTAGAACTATGTGTTCCTGTGCAAGCATGTGACTTGCTAACACCCTGCTGCAACCAGCTTTTGTGTTACGACCACGGCAGCTCCGCTGGCCCAATGCGTTGGCAGGGCTCGGGGAAGGTCAGTTATGATCACGCGGTCATACAGGGCCACGCCCGTGCGCCGCTGCGGAAAATCGTCCATATATGTGGTAGTATTTGATAGGTTTTGAATGCACTTTACTTGCGTCGCTTTTTCTTCACACTTATTTCCATTATTCGTTTTTGCACTCATGACGCTCGCATTTCACTTGGCGCATACTGTTCACACAACTCTGCGCACTAGGTAAGCTCTTATTCCCCTGTATGACCATTCCTAGCAGATCGCTTGCCGTACCGTCCTATTTGTATAATTACACTAATTAAATCCTGCGCTACCTATTCATTCGCTACATATGTATTTTATATTGACGTTTACACGATGGCGAGCACTTCGTAACTCTTGCATCAGCGCTTTCTTTCATTAGACATATTATAGCAATAATGCTTGTTAAATGATTGTACGAGCAACGTAAACTCCCTGTATATAATCGGGTGCAACGTAAACTCCCTGGTGTCGCCAGCAAAAAAGTTGCTACTGTACACTTTTGCAGCCGCGGGGTATTCTGGAAATGGCAATAAGTGACGACGAGCTAAAACTACGCTGCACATGTATTTACCGTCCTCCAGGGTGCGACAAAACACCGGCTCGCTCTCTGTACCAAGGCCACGCTGCGTGAACGCGGCCACCTGGATGAAGTAATTCGTGAACTTGCGCAAATCCACCAAGGTGGTCTCTTGACCCGTCACCGCTTTCTCTTCGCGGCCGCGCTCTGTAAAAAAACGTGTAGTTCCATGTGAAAATTAGGGCAAATGTATTATTTTTAAATGGGCTAGAACATACAGGTAACGAGACAAAGAAATGCATGTGGAAACGAAAAATGTGCCTACATGCTGGAGGCGCAGTACTTCAGTACCTGAGCGTATTTTTATCGACAAGCTTTTTTGCGCTGTGATCATACATTCCACATATTGTCACTCGGTTGTGACTGTGAAGAAACCAAACGCATGTAGTAAAGCTCAAACGCCTTATTGGGCGAACTGTTTTCCAGTCAAAGAAGGAACACTCAGAGTGCAGCAAAGCGGCGAACACAGACGTCGGTCGCCGGTGATCTGTTCGCTGGCGGACCGCGTCGTCTTTTAACGCGATGCCGTTCAAGAGCTCGTTTCACAGAAGCTCCCGTGTCGGCGTTGTTGGTTGTGAGCGAAAGATCGCCATTGTCCGTGAGCGAAAATTTGTTACAGATGCTAATAAAGAAATAAAAAAGCTTTGGTTCAGGTGGCAATCGAACTCACGACTTCCGCGTGACAAGCGGGTGTTGTACCACAGAGCCACGCTCTCGATCTCCTTTGAAAAAATACTGTGCGAATGTTACGCATTCCGAGGAGTGTCATTGTGCGCCAGAAGCGTAGAACCGCATCACCCGTCAAAACAAGTGATTTTCGCAACGAGTAGTTCTTCCAAAGGCCCACCATTTACAAAGCATACAGGCATTCCTAATTATCGTCAATTAAAACAGCAGCACAACGTGCGCAGCTTGGCAGATGCGCGTGCGGCCTTAGGGACCCATAGTGGGTACGTCGCCAACTCGCAAGAGGAAGAACGCTGTCATAGCGAGCATTTTGCGACTCTACTTGCAGTAGTCATTCTCGGATAGTTCAGTTTAGAGGCGCACAGACGATACTTTCCTTCGCTTAGGTGTCCAGCGAGAAGCGAAGCTAGGTTGAGCAGGCGATGCGGAAAGGGGTCCGATTACGCAATCACTTTCGACTCTTGAAGGCGAAGCTCAAGCGTGCTCCAAAATGTTCAGGCATGAGCTGGCGTTATCGGCGGTCATTGCGTTAGTTCTAGAACGAACTCGGCTACTCCTGTCGTGCGCGTTATCTTATCAGGGTAGTCTAAAACAATGGAGCAATTTGCTACCAGTAGACGCGCGGCCTGCTACGAGCGGTGCTAACTGCTTTTCTGGGTGAAATTCCGTCATATTCAAATGAAGAAATGAGCACACATGGCACTGCCCTCCTCTGTAAAACCAGCGCTTCGATACTGAAAGCAGTGCATGCACGTAGAAATACCTGCGAAGAAAGTGATTAAAGTACGTCCAAAAAAAAACATGGCTGATCCCTCCGTCATAGGAATCGGTATAACACGAAAGTGAAACGTGTCTTCATAGAAGTAGTGCTTATTGTGTCATGATATATGACAGCTTGTACAATGTCTATTCGTGTTTGGCAGCTACAGCACCGTTTGACGTGGATGCACCCATGGTGACAGCATGTCTCTATCGCGACGACTAACGCCCATGATCATGATTAAACCGTTGTGTGTGACGGTGTGAACATATATTTGGACACAGCGAATCGTGAATCCCGCGTAAGGATGATGTCAACAAGCTCATAATCAACACTGGTACCCGGTATGCACTTCTTCAAAGCGTCGTCGATTAAGGAGAAAAACGGCACTGTGTGCGCTTTCTAGTAATGGGTAGCCGACGCCTGTGCTCATGCATACATAACACACACTGCGCTTCAGCCACACGGGAGGTAGAGGTTCGTAGCCTGAGCCGCAAACGCGTGCGTCCCGCTGGCGTCTGTCTCGCAGGCGCTGCTCTCGCTCCACCAAGGCACGATATTCGCCCGTCGAAATCGCGTCCTTTCTACAACGCATATTGCGGCAGTTTTGTTTGTCGGTGCTCTCGCAATTGAAGCAGTCGGCGGCGGAGAAATCCCGTTGGTGCACGTGGAAGCTGCACTACTCCGATGAGCCGACGCACGCTAACACGAAGCCAAAGGCAAAGGACATAACTGCGTCAAGGGCGCCTCGGCGACGCCAGCGCGGCCTGTCTACAGACGCTTTAACCATGACCTCCGATATCGCGTGCAATTTCGGAGTAAGCGCTAGTAAGTGTCGATCGTGAAGCATTACTTATTTTCACCTCTCACAGACGGCGGCACCGCCCCGCTCCGCCCGCCGCGAAAGAGAATGTGTGAAAGATATAAGGCGCGTTCGCGCCGTGCCTAGCATCTTCCGACTTAGCTTAGTCGGTAGGGCGTCGGCGCTTGCCGTCGCGGCCGCAACGTCGTGGGTTCGATTCCCAGCGGGGTATGTTTTTCTTGGTTTTTTTCTTTCTCACCCGTTGGCGTCCATTTTATCAACGTCATATCCGTGACGGATGTACTTGGTGGACACCGGCATAAAACACTTTCGTGTTAAAAAGTTCCACAGGTAATGAGCCCGCACAGTAAGGTTTAAGGCACACTATGTTCGATAACTTCGAGCCAGAGCATCTGAGAGCTCACATTTCCGCCAGGGATAACCTCGTGGCCCTGTGCGCCGAGACGTCCAAGTACCTTGTATTGTCTCAAGTGTCGTCGAAGAAGCTTTTTACTGAGCTCATGTCGGTGTATGGGCGTCCCGACCAAAACACGGCGGCCGGGCTGGCGTTCCACGAAGCGTCGTCGAAGGTTGTAACGGTGATTGTCTATCGCTTGCTAATTTTTGATGCGTAGACGCGCGAGCTCTCGGGCTTCGGTCTACTGCAGGTCCACCGCAACGCCCACAGTGTCCTCGTCCGTGACGGTTTGCAGCATGGCGCCAAGCAGCAAAACGTGTGCAGGAGCGGAAGGAGCCCCTAAAGGGCGCCATGCACCCTTTAGGGGCTCCTTACGTAAACAAGCTTCAACGCCGTCATGTGCGCTGTTTCTTGCACTGCCGTGTTGTAAGGAAAGTTGTGTGCGGGACGAATGCCGTTCCCGACGTCGACGTACACTGCCAGCATGTAGACAGGGGTTTTTCTTAGACACATCGTGCCATTTTCTGTGCGTACGACGGTGACTTGTCTGGCTGTGTAATGTGTGGTGCGCGTTTGAAGTGTGCGCCTTTCAAAAGTGCGCAACATGAAAAGAAGGCTAGCGCGCGTAAACGGTGGCCAAATAAAAGGCGAAGACGACGACGTAACGTCCAGCACGAGAGCGCCTGTCGCAAATCTTCGGCGTGCAAGTCGCCCAATGGGAAGTCACCACGAAGATTCCAGGGGCCAATAGTTCGGCACCATGAAACTTCAGTATCGCCAATCAGGACGGCCCAGGTTGACCCGAGACCGAGGAAACGCCTGGGTCGTAGAAGAGCCGGGGAGTTCTAAGGGAACGAGGCAAGGAGAAGGTTGCCACCGGACCGGGCGCTGAAGATGGGACGTCGGGTTGCGGACCCGAGCCACCAAGACTTCAACCGGCCGTGGCCCCCTGCCATCTAGTTCCCGTGCGAGACCACAGCTGTGGTGCACGAACTCCACCCCAAGGCCTGCGGACTCCGAAGCCGACAGGCGACGTAGCATCAGTAGTCGGGCTACAGACCCGAGCTGTGCGTCCAGCTGCCTGGCCAGGTTGCCCTGGCATCTCAGAGCGTCGGCCAGCAGCCACCGTTGCCTCTTTGTCACCAGCCAGCCCGCGTCAACTCAACAAGCCTGAGCCACCACGTGCCGGTTGCGTTTGTCTCAGCCAGTCCGAAGTGATTTGGTGAGAGAGAACTCGTTATATTCCCCCTCCACTGCTCAGCCGCGTCAGAAGTAGAGTGGTTAGTTTAAATCTCTGAACTTGCGTTCTGTTTGTAGTTAAGAATGTTTTACCGCGTACAGTGAACTTTTTGTTAAGCGTTTACTTGTGTATAGTATTTCTCCTTCACTGTATAATTAAACGTTTTGTGTGTTGTTTGGTAAACCAACGGCTTTGTCCTCAATGAAGCTCTCCGACGCTCAGTCATAGACAGCTGTCGTAAACAGAAAAAGAACCTGCATCACTGGCTGTATTACGAGCAGAGTTTAACACGCATTACAATTCTGAGTTGAAAAAACCCACAAGAATGGGTTTTTGTGTGTTCTGGTGTGTTGTGTTTTTAACACCAGGCTGCTGATGTGTACTGGTGGGAACACTAGCCTGTTTATTGTGACCGTAAGTACAGAAGCATGGTGTGGTGTGTTCTCTTGGGGCGCAACCCTGGTGTGGTGTGTTCTGGTGGCAGCACGCACATGTAGTGATGTTTTTAGGAGGGAAGACCAGCGGTCTGGTGTGTCGTGTACTGGTGGGAACACCAGCTTTGTGTGATCTCTAAGCCAACAGCACACCACGTTTTTAATAATAATAATAATAATAATAATAATAATAATAATAATAATAATAATGTTTATTTCTCATCAATACATTTGATGAAGGATAGCTGCAGGTAAAAGCTGCTCTCCGAAAGAGGCAGCTTGACAAGGGCCCACAGCCACCTTTGAACACGACAGCAGTGGCAACAGTCAGCAGTACAAACTCAAATGACATGCAACAAAACAAACGAAGCCCAAATTCCAAAAAAGAAAAATAACAGCACTAATAACAATATAGCAATTGCAGAGGATGATCAAAAACTGAACATGTGTATTTCGCGCAATTGGTTCTGTGTACAGTGTGCGAAATCTATGCCAGCTTTCACATATTTATTAAGTAACGTAGGAACTATGTAGGAAAACTTATATTTGGAGTAGTTTGTGTTGGAAGTTTTGATTTTCCATGTTTCCTTATTTCGTGTATCGAACAATGTAGTATGTGGCTGTAGTTTTGAAAGGTCATGCAAAAAATATCGACTTTCTTTCGCTTCACGCCTGATCGCCAATGCTAACTTAAAATCGTAGAGGTGATGGACGGGTAGTATCCCAGCCTGTCGAAACAGTTTGCTAGTGTGAGCACCATACGGTAAGTTGAAAATGATTCTAATATATTTATTTTGCATCAGGTACAGTTTTTGCAAGTTCGTGTTTGTTGTAGTCCCCCATACCAAAAAACAATACGTAAGATGTGAATAGAAAAGAGACTTATAAAGCAAGAGCTTTACCCTGTATGGTAGCACCGTTTTGCCACTGTACACCATACCCACTACGCGCGATAACTGTCCCAGCACACTGTCAACATGTTCATTCCACAGCATATTGCTAGAAAATGTAACTCCAAGAAATTTTATACAATTTACTAGCTCAATATGAGTATCGCCATACTTAAGATGCAGGTTGTCGTTCAAAGGCTTATTTTTTGGCCGAAATAGTATCGCCTTTGTTTTACTTGTGTTTATGCTTAAATTATTCCAGCATGACCAGAGTTTTAGTTTCACAAGAAAGTGGTTCATTTTTTCTTCAAGCGTGATACTCTCTTCAGCTGAAATAAACATGCTGACATCATCGGTATATAAGACGTATTTAGCATCCGGATAAATTCGAACTAAATCATTTATGCAGACCATAAAAAGAAGGGGTCCAAGGATGCTTCCCTGGGGCACACCCTTTGTAATACGCTTAAGCTCCGAGAACTTTCTATCTACTTCAACTACCTGTTTGCGATATTTAAGGTAACTTTTTATCAAGTCTAGTGGATGACCACGAATTTCATAACATTGTAACTTTTCAAACAAGGTAGAATGCTCAATGTTATCAAAGGCCTTGCTGAAATCAACAAACATACCGAGAACGGCATGTCTGTTTTCAAACTCAGATAATATGAACTCCTTTTGCTCTAATAATGCCATTTCCGTTGATCGGTGTTTTCTGAAACCAAACTGAGTTGGGAAAATCACGTTGTGTTTTTCTAAGAATTGGTACAGTTGACGATGCATTAGTTTTTCTAACCCTTTTGGAAATACTGGCAGAATAGATATGGGTCTGTAGTTTCGAATATCATTTTTGTCGCCTTTTTTAAACAAAACACTAACTTTTGCTATCTGCATTCTTTTGGGAAACATTGCATTTGACAGAGATTGAATATGTAAGTGATAAAAGGGACAAGGATATCTAGGGCACATTTAATGGGTCTAATCTCCATACCATCAACATCACGAGATGAAGTGTTTCTAAGTTGCGAAAAAACGGAATAAACATCTTCGTCCACTAGAGGCTCACAAAATATGGAGGATGAGTTCTGATCAGGTAGAAATTGAATAAAATCACTAGACACTTCATTTTGTGTATTATTGACTAATTAGTCATTGAATATATTTGCAAGTTCAGCTCCTGATACGTTGCGCCCGTTGATAGTCAGATTCCCTACACATGCCCGTGTTGGGCCCAGATTCAGAATTAAGTTGAGCTTTGTCCATAAGGCGCGAGTCTTATCTGCGCTGGCTTCTATTTCAGTATGTATGTAGTGCGATCTGCGCTTGCTAATTTCCCTATTTAACCGATTTCTGTAGACGTTATACTCTTTTAAAATATCATTTCTATTTACAAGAAACTTGTGATAAAGTTCATTTTTATGTTTAATTATGATAAGCAAGTCCCTGGTCATCCACGGCTTACGAGTTTTCTTATTCAAACGAACTTGTTTTTCGGGTGAACAGCGTTTGTAAATATCTAAGATTTTGTCTAAGAATGTATTGTAGGCTTGCTCTACGTTTTGTATCGAAAAGATCTCAGTAAGGCTACTATAAGCAATTCATTTCTAAAAGCTTCTAGGCTAGATTCAGAGATATCTTGAACGGTTACCGTCTGTATTTTACGTTCTCGAAAGGTGCTTTTTTTATAAAGAGGATGATAGGAAGATGATCGCTGATATCCTCAGACAAAACGCCTGCAAAGATGTTATTATCGTTGACATTTGTAATGAACATATCTAGTAAAGTTGCACTGTTTTCTGTAATCCTGGTCGGTCAACTAATAGCATTTTTAAAGCCATTCGATACAATAATTGCATTCATAATTTGTTGTGGTGCAGAGTTGCATAACATATCAATGTTAAAGTCCCCTCCCGATACCAAAAAATACGCATTGTCTGAAGAAAAACGTAAAAGCTTCTCATAGAAACAAAAGAAGCCGTCAAGCTTTCTGTCTGGTGGCCTATAACACACGGAAAAAAGGTATTTACCGGATCAAACTGCAAGCATTTCAAAATCATCACATGTAACACAAAATTCAGGAAGCAGTTCACATTGCGTGCCTTCCTTCAACAGTAACATGACACCGCCCCCACGACGCGTTGGGCGATTTAAAGAAAAAGACTGATAAGAAGTGAAAAGGAGCGCCCCATCCTTATCTTTGCGCTTATCTTTGCGTTTAATTTCCCCAAGAAAGACTCTCGTCTTTCTTGGGGAGCATGAACGCAGAAATTTTGGTCTGTCTTTCTGTTTTTCTGTTTGTCGGCACGTCCCTCGATTCAGCCACCCGGGCCAAAGTTGAACCACTTGCCCAAGGGCCAGCCATCTTGAACGGCTGACTAGGTTCATACTTGTGTACATTGTTGATCAAAAAGCAAACATTACGCATATCTGAGGCACAACATCACTAGGCAAATATTAGGTGCTGTGTTCCTTTAATAGAAAATACATACATACGTAATTCTAGAGACCCTAGTTTCTTAAGCTACGCTGAAAACGCGACTGCGCTGAAACTTGCCTTCCTCTGTGCCCTCTGCACGAGCTCATTGTTGTGTTTCGGTTTCGGTTCAGTATTGCACTGTACGAATGCCATGGGGCGCCGCTCTGTCACTCCTGTTTTACCCAGGCGACGTGTAAATAAAAGAGTGTGTGGAGAGTACTCGTTGAGTGCTGACGTTTCTTCTGCTTCGGCGCTTCGCGCCAAACCGCGTGTTCGGGCTGGCTGGCGTCCCCGCCGGTCGCGTTGGTCACCGCCGCTCTTCGCCTGCTGCTGCGCCAGGACTACCAACCCGCAACACAGCACACATGCTTCCCGACGTATTGCCAGATGGCGTCTATATCTCACGCAGCGCCTCTTCGATCATCTTTATACGGCATTTGCAGCGAATCACGCAAAATACGCGGCCAATTTTTTTGTCAGCGGAAAGATGGGAGCTCAATGCGAGTCACTGAAATATATTTTGTGCTTGGGGCTCACTCGAACTCCGAATCACAATTTTTTTCAACTGAACTCACTCGGACTGAGACTGCGAACATTTTCTGAACTGAACTCACTCGGACTCCAACTCGCCAAAATATTATTCAGTTGGAATTATTCAGACTCGGACTCACGAGTCGATCTGAGCCCGAGTGAGTCGACTCGCGAGTGCGTTAACGTATAAATAACTTTTCTGTAGCGTTAGCTACACTGGCCGAGCCGGAGCGGCTTCGCGTGCGCTTACAAGAGCCGTGCTGCGCGTGCGCGAGGAGCAGTGATGTCACACAGCTGGCGCACTAGAACGCTGGAACACTCTAACGCTATGAGCCCGTGGCTGCGGGCGGGCTGATCGCGTCCCTGTCACGTGTGCAGCGTCGACTGACCGAGTGCGTCCAGTTCTGCCACTGCATGAATGCGCAAACTCCACCATGGGCGATAGCATCCCTCTCCGTCGGGCAAGGTCTGTGACTTCACGGAGGGAGTGCGCAGGGCTTCTCTTGTCTAGGTGGTGTTGACCAGTCCCGAGACGCCGCCATAGAGATGGCAGCGTGTTACTACACTGAGCACCGAGCCCTCTTTGTGGCAATAGGCAAATGGCGTTGAGCAAAAAATAAATATACATGTGTCACAGAATGCGTACACCATCTGTGTGTCATTGAAGCAGGCGTAAGCATGATAATCAAGCTAATCCTAGACAACCAGGACATCTAAGAATAATCAGCTGAACCTTAGCTAATGCTGCGTATGTCCTGGCATAGCCGAGCTAAGCTACTACATAGCCGTGCTAAGCTAGCCGAGCATAGCCGAGCTAAGTTTGTCGGCACGGGGAAGTGCTTCAGTGTTCGAATCTTTTCCGGATCAGGCTGTAGCCGAAGGCATCAACAATACGCGCAAGGATCGTAATGCGGCGGCGGCCGAACCGGCACTTGGACGAATTAAGTTGAAGTCCGGCGAGACGGAACACTTCAAGAATGGCTGAAAGTCTCTCAAGGTGAGTGTAGAACATGGGCGAAAACACAATTACGTCGTCTAAATAACATAGGCACGTAGACCGCTTGAATCAGTGAAGCAGGGAATCCATCATTTGTTCGATGGTGGCTGGAGCATTGCATAGGCCGAAAGGCATGACCTTGAACTGGTAGAGACCATCAAGTGTTACAAAGGCCGTCTTCTCTCGGTCCACGGGATCCATAGCGATCTGCCAATATCCGGAAAGAAGGTCGATGGAAGAGAAGTACGCGGCACCATGCACACAATCAAGGGCGTCGTCAATTCGCGGTAGAGGGTAGGCGTTTTTCCTTGTGATGTTGTTGAGATGGCGATAGTCCACGCAAAAGCCCCACGATCCGTCCTTTTTTTTAACTAACACTACCGGAGACGCCCAGAGGCTGGAGGACGGCTCTATAATATCCTTAGCTGGCATCTTGTTTACTTCCTGTTGCATGACGCACCGCTCACACGAAAACACTCTCTAGGGGCGGCGGTGAACAGGGTTGGCATCGCCTGTGTATATGCGATGCTGGACAACGGACGTCTGCCCTAGAGGTCCGTCACCGATGTCAAAAATGTCCTGGTAGGACCAGAGAATGCGCTGGAGGGCTTCAACGTGTTCAGGCTGAAAGTCAGCGGCGTTCATGTTTAGAATTTGACGGCTGGCACAATTTGTTAATTGGTGTATTCATGTGGGAGGATGTGATGGGGCCCATTCGGCAAGCATTATCAAGTCATGAATGGTAGTCTACCACTATCCCTCAAGAGGAAGGTATATAACAGCTGCATCTTACCGGTTCTTGCCTACGGAGCAGAAACCTGGAGACTTACAAAGAGGGTTCAACTTAATTTGAGGACGACGCAGCGAGCGATGGAAAGGAAAATGATAGGTGTAACCTTAAGAGACAAGAAGGGAGCAGAGTGGGTCAGGGAACAAACGGGAGTTAAGGATATCATAGTTGAAATCAAGAAAAAGAAATGGATAGGGCCCAGGCACGTAGCACGTCAGCAGGATAACCGGTGGTCATTAAGGGTAACTGATCGGATTCCAGGAGATGGCAAACGCGTGAGGGAGAGACAGAAAATTAGGTGGGTAGATGAGAATAAGAAGTTTGTAGGTATAACGGGGCAGCAGAAAGCACAGGACCGGGTTGATTGGAGGAACATGGGAGAGGCCTTTGCCCTGCAGTGGGCGTAGATGGGCTGCTGCTGCTGCTGCTGCTGATGATGATGATGATGATGATGACGACAATTTGTTGGCGGTAGCGTCCGCTGCGTAGGAGCAGCGGCATCCAAGGCAGAAATCTTCGACCTGTGAATCTAGTAGCGAACAAAGGTGGGCTACGGAAATGCCTTGTTGGAGCACTTGATTTGCGAAGCCGAAATTTACAACTGCTGGCCAGGTCCTATTAGCCGTGATGCTGATAGCCGTATAGGGGACAGCAACAATATTTTTTTGACCAAGGTTTCAATAATCTTTAAAGAGTACTGACGCGGTATTCAGACATTTTTCGTTTTCTTGGCAAGTAGTGTGAACGCTCTCCACGCACCGGAACCAGGAAACGCGTATAACATATTGTCGCGACGTCAAGAGACAGGTCGTAGCGCACAGATCAAGAGGAGAACAGCAGGTCGGACTTTTTAATGCCGCGCGCAGCGAGTTCTTTTTTCCTTCCTATCTTCTGCACGCAGCATATGCCCATTTGTGTTGTCGTCTTTCTTATCGCATGCACTTGGCATTTGCCTCCCTCCGAAAGCGGCATTGTCCCGATGCGCAACCTAGGCGCTCTACTTAGCTTAGCACACACATATGCAGTGGAACCCATACAGTACACACGAGTTAGTTGGATAGGTACGGTTTCATCCGCACGACGTGGACGACTTCGGGTGAATGTTTCCGGCGACTGGAGCTGCAATCACTGTCGGGAACGACCTCGTAGTTCACGTCTTTCAAGCGTCGGGCGACTCTGTATGGCCTAAAGTATCGTCTCAGCAGTTTTTCACAAAGTCCGCGTCGACGTATTGGTATCCAGACCTATACTTTGTCGTCTGGTGCGTAGCTAACGAATTTGTGTCGTAGGTCGTACCGTTTCGCATCTCGATGTTGTTGATGACAGATGCGCACGTGGGCAAGCTGTCTGGCTTCCTCGGTGCGCTGAATAAATTCTTCGGCGTCTGCATGAATGTCGTCACACTCGTGCGGCAGCATAGCGTCCAACGTTGTCGTGACTTCGCGACCATGGATCAAACTGAACGGTGTCATGCCTGTAGTTTCTTGTCGAGCGGTATTATAAGCCAAGGTTACGTAAGGCAATATCTGATCCCAGTTTTTATGTTCAGTGTCGACGTACATGCAGATCATGTCTGTGAGGGTCTTATTAAGGCGCTCTGTTAGTCCGTTTGTTTGGGGATGGTATGCAGTTGTTCTACGGTGAGCTGTATCACTGAGCCTGAGAACCGAGTCCAAAAGTTCTGCGCTGAAGGCAGTTCCTCTGTCTGTGATCACAACTGTTGGGTCGCCGTGCCAAAGGACGGCGTTTTCTATGAAGAACTGAGCCGCTTCTGCTGCTGTGCCCCGCTGCATAGCTTTAGTCTCCGCGTAGCGGGACAGATAATCGGCGGCGACGATAATCCATCTCTTCCCCACTGTAGAAGTTGGGAATGGGCCTAGGAAATCCATTCCAATTTGGGCGAATGGCTTTGCTGGTGCTTCGACTGGATGTAAGAGACCGGCTGGCTTGCCAGGGGGCACGTTGCGTCTTTGGCAGTCGGCACAAGTCTGCACGTGGTGTTTAGCGGCAGCAGGTAGCTTGCTTCGCAGTCGGCACAATATCCGGGTGTAGCCTAGATGACCAGAAGTTGTTTCATCATGGCACGCGTTCAGAATTTCTTTTCTAAGTGATTCAAGCACGACGAGCAAGTACGTGCTGCCGGTGGGAGAAAAGCTTTTCTTCTAGATAACATTGTTCCGCAGGAAAAAAGACGGCAGTCCTCTGGCAAATACTCGCTGCGCGTCTTTGCATCGTCCTTCTAAGAAATCAATGAGCGGTAATAGCTCTGGGTCGCCGCGCTGTTCTTGTGCAATGGTGGCCGTGTTGACGACTCCCGAGAATGCAGCCTCCATGTTTTCGTCATCAGTAGCGGCAGGCTCGACAGGCGACCGCGAGAGACAATCGGCGTCAGTATATGCCTCTTCCCGGATTGATAAATAATGGTCGTGTCAAACTATTGAAGCCTCAGACTCCAGCGCGCCAAACGGCCAGATGAGTCTTTCAGGTTAGTAAGGCAGCAAAGAAAATGGTGATCGCTGACAACGTTGAATGAGCGGCCGTACAAATATGGACGAAATTTAATTGCCGCCCACACCACGGCGGGGCACTCCTTCTCGGTTTTCGAGTAGTTCTCCTCCGTGCGAGAGAAAGTTCTGCTGGCGTAGGCTATTACTTTTTCAGAGCCATCTTCCCACTGCACGAGTACGGCACCCAGACCCGCATTGCTGCCGTCGGTGTGAAGTGCTGTAGGGGCTTCCTGGTCGAAGTGCGCAAGAAATGGTGGTGTTTGCAAGCGTTGACGTAGTTCATTAACTGCCGTTTGCTCCTTCTCGGCCCAAAGGAAGGAAACGTCCTCTCGTGTGAGTCGTGTAAATGGCGCTGCAATAGGTGAAAAGTCCGCGATGAATCGGCGGTAATACGCGCACAGCCATAAGAAGCGCCTCACTGCTTTTTGGTCTTGCGGTGCAGGGAACTTTGCCACGGCGTCTATTTTGTCCCGGCCAGGTCGAACACCTTCGTGACTGACGACGTGGCCTAATAAGCTCAGTTCACTGAAGCCAAAGTGGCATTTTTCTGGTTTTAACGTCAGGCCAGCTGAGCGTATTGCTTGGAGAACTGCGCATAGCCGGCTTAGGTGTTCCTCGAATGTTGCTGAAAACACAATAATGTCGTCTAGATAGACCAAGCATGTTTGCCACCTCAGGCCTGACGGTGTCCATTAGGCGCTAAAGAGTGGCTGGCCATGAGCATAACCCGAATGAAAGCACCTTAAATTCGTAAAGACCATCGGGCAGTTTTCTCACGATCTCTCTCGTCGACCTCTGTCTGCCAACAGCCGCTTGGCAGGTCCATGGATGAAAAGTATCAAGCGAATTGTCTATGCGTGGCAGCGGATAGACGTCTTTCTTCGTGACTTGCTTTAACTTGCGGTAATCTAGCGCAAGGTGCCGTAATTCTTTTTTACCAAAACCACGGGGGAAGCCCAAGGACTTTTCGAAGGCTGTATGACGTCATCTCCGAGCATCTTCTGTACTTGTTTTTGAATCTCCTCGCGTTCTTTCGGAGCCACACGGTAGGGAGTTTGTCGGACTGGTCGTGTGTTATATTCAGTAATTATTCGATGCTTGGTCAATAGTGTTTGCTTGACCTTTGACGTAGAAGAAAAGCAATCTTGGAACTGGTGTATCAATTCCAATAGGCGTTTCCTATCTGATGGCGACAGCGTAGAGGAGACGTCGACAGATAAAGGAGTCGAGGCAGGATCAGTCGCGTCGTCCGGTTTCAAAGCGAAACAATGCCTTGCTTAGTCTATGACGTCGTAGTAAGCAATTGCGGTGCCCTTCTGAATGTGACGGCGCTCGTTGCTGAAGTTTGTGAGGAGCACTTCTGCCTGCCCATCAGTCAGTGCCAAGACGCCTCTCGCGATGGAAACGCCTTGCGTAAGCAACAGCGTAACTATTTGCTCTGCTATCACATCCTTATGGTATTGCCTTTTACATGACACCGACACAAGGCAGCAGGATCTCGGCGGGAGCGTTACATCAACAGCTACTCGCAAACGCCCGTGTGGTTCGTCAATGGTGGAGTCGACATATGGATGTGCTGAAAACGTCACCATGCGTTCTGGGATGTTGATGACGGCGCCGTGATCTCGCAGAAAATCCATACTCAAAATAAGCTCTCTACAACACTCTGGCAAAATGACAAAAAAGGCGACGAAGCTAGAATTACCGATGAGGAGCCGAGCGGTGCATATACCCGAGGGAGTCATTCGGTGACCCCCAGCACTTCTTATGTGCGGTCCTGTCCACGGTGTTTTGACCTTACGAAGGCGGTTGGCGAGCTCTTGCCGCATAATCTAGAAGTCTGCGCCTGTGTCAACCAGTGCTGTCACGTGATGTCCTTTTATGAGCATACTGAGATCGGCCCTTACGACTTCGTCGGCATTAGTATTCGTCGTTGTCGTCGTCGTCATATCGCCTTCTTGCGGTGGTAGGGGGGACTTTTCGGCGTCTCGACAATTGTCAACCTTGCCCCCGGAGGTCGCAGCAGTTAGTTTCCCAGGCGTGGGCTAGGGGAACGGCCTCTGGCGACGTCAGCGTAGCTCTGGTGGTTCGGCGAAGTCTGACGCACAGGTGACGGAGATTGCCAGCGACGACGTGGTGAAGTTACTTGGCTGGTTGGCAGGCGATTGTCGTCGTTCGCTCGACGGTCTTCAATGTCAAAAGATGCGGGGCGAGAAAAGTTGGCCAACCCAGCATCTCGATGATGGCAGTAGCGGAGAATGTGGCCTGGTTCCCCGCAGTGAAAGCAAAGGGTTCGACGCTCGGCTTTGCGCCACAAGTCGGTTCTGCGAACTGGTGGTCGTCTCACAGAATACCGTTGCCACCAAGGCACGGCAGCAGACCGTGGTTGGAAGGGCGCTGCCTCAGATGTGGGCGAAGGCCGACGGATCACATCAGCATAACTCAATGTACGTGGCTCAGGACATGGTGCGGGTGACGTGAATGCTTGCCTCAACTCCTGGCGCACGATTTCGGCAACAGAAGCGACTGGTGGCTCAGTGGAAGGAACGCCAAGGGCCCGAAGTTCCTCACGCAGTATTTCTCTGATCATGTGTCGTACGGAACTTTCGCAAACGGCAGCGTTCTGAGCCGCAGCGCATACTGGCGTGTGGCTGGGCAGGCGGTCGTAGTGGCGGCATCGTTGTTGCAGTGCCCGCTCCATGACAGTCGCCTCTTTTATGAATTCGTCTACGGTTGCTGGTGGATTTCGTACGAGGCCAGCGAACAGTGCTTCCTTTACTCCCCGCATCAGATGACGCACCTTCTTCGACTCAGGCATGTCAGGGTCAGCCCGGCGGAACGGACGGGCCATATCCTCTGCGAACATACTACGGTTTCGCTAGGTTTTTGAAAGCGGCCTTCAATCAGTTGCTGTGCGTGATCCCGCCGGTCCGAGCTGAGGAATGTTTCGAGCAGCTTCTGGCGGAAATTGTCCCAAGTTTGGAAAGTGGCCTCCCTGTTTTCGTACCATGTGCGAGCGCTATTCTTCAGCACGTAATAGGCACGGCCAAGCTTTTTTTGTTCGCTCCGGCGATTGAGCACAGCTACCCGTTCTAACTGTTCGAGCAAGTCCTCGCCATCCTCACACGCTTCCCCGCGGAAGAATTCGGAAACGCGAGGATGCTCAAGTGTCACCTGGGATGGAAGGAGATCCGCCGATGTTGTAGGCGCTGCCATGCTGGTAAGAGGAGGGACAGCCGAGAACTCCAGACTTAGGCCTAGTAGGCGCCGGCTGAATCGGTGTACTGGAGTCGTGACGACAGGTTGAGTATCCGGACTGGGCTTACGGGTCCGAATCAGGCTTTCCTGCATCGCATTGCAGGCTCCAGCACCTCCACCAGTGTCGCGACGTCAAGAGAGAGGTCGTAACGCACAGATCAAGAGAAGAACAGTAGGTCGGACTTTTTAATACCGCGCGCAGCGAGTTCTCCTTCTTTTTTCCTTCCTATCTTCTGCACGCAGCTTTTGCCCATTTGTGTTGTCGTCTTGCTTATCGCATGCACGTGGCAATATTTTAGTTTGGTTTTAAACTTTTCGTCACCCAGCATCTGCAAGACGAGCCCACCTAATGGACATTAGTGTGACGAGTCAACACACTTCGCTGCTTTTGCGAACTCTGTGTTCGGGATGCAACTGAACTTGCTGTCGTAGTCACTGGATCTCAATACACTCTTCATTTGTAATCATATTCGTAGCCCAAAAAAACGCCACGCCTGCGCGAAAAGCGCAGCAAAGTCACAGCGAAAGCTGAAGAGTGGCATTTCTAGAGCCCGTTCTAAACTCTCTTGGAGCTACTAATACAAGTACACTAGCAAGGTATCCATTACGCCATAAATCACAATTTTTGTGAAGTTGGGAAGCACCTACTAAGCCATTATTTGTCATTCTGTGGCGCAGCGAGGTACCAGCTGCACGTCTGTAAGGTATTATGTGCACTTTGGTGACGTTACGAATGATGACGATGAAGAATTATGGCTCAGCCCTTTGTAGTGGGTTGGAAGCTTTAAACGGCCCACCAGTTATGTAATTTGCATTGGGTGACGCCCGGTCACTACTTCCCTCTCCCGCCATGCTGTATAACATACGTTGAGGTGGGAGAGAGAGGGGGGGACAAATAACTTTATTGAGACCCCGAGGAAATGGATCATGCGCTTATGGGCTTCCTTGGCAACCAATACTAGTGCACTTGCGAGGAACCCACTGCGCTATAAATCATTGTAATTTTTGAGAAGTTGGGAAGCAGGCACTGTGCCATTTTTCGTCATTTTACGGAGAGCCGTGGTACCTGCTGAACACATGTAAGGCATTATGCGCACTTTGTTGATGCTGTGCCTGATGACGATGAAGAATTATGGCGGAGCCCTTTGTAATGGGTTGGAAGCATTCACAACCTACTCGGTGCGCAGTTCGCATTGTGTGACGCCTGGTTACAGAATTCGCGTTGTGTGACGCTTGGTGCCTATTTTACTCTTTCTACCACGCTATATTGCAAATGTTAATGCGGTTCCTTCCCGACATGAAGCCTGTATAGGACCTTTTTGCAAAGCAGTTTCAAGCACCGGCATGGCTCAGAGGATGAATACTGGGCTCCCACAGAGAGGGCCCAGGTTCGAACCTCGTTCCATCCTGGAACTTTTTTTCTTATTTCGTTTTAAACTGCCGCTCAAGTGATCTCATAACAGCTTTCGCTGTAAAACCAGACGCAGGCAGCAACACATGTACAGGACGGGCGCTAGACCATCAACTGATTTATTACTGAAAGACAACATAAAAAAGCCAAAAAAGCGTCGGACATGAGCGCACGGGCACCATCACACTCCGAGGTGCTTTCCTATACATGCATCCCCACGTGTTACTACCTTACATGGGCAAGTGTTGCTTTCAGATACTCAAGGTCTTTACGGTACAAAGCTCCCGACGCAACACTGACACATTTTCTTTCATTCTCGCCTATAGCAAACGCGTATATGGTTTCTCGCGTTGCCTGATCCTGGGCTTTCTTAAAGGGCCCCTCACCAGGTTTGACAATTTCGAGCAAACGAGCGCAATGCATACACTGGGCGTTCACGATGACGTCTGCCAAAATTTGCAACGCTACGTGCCGCGGAAATGGGTCAAATTTCAAGGTGAACGCTGCTTGCCCTTCCTCTCGCGGGCGCGCGCCCAGAGAATCAGGGGATGACGTACATGAGAAAATAGCCCTACGTAGATGGTAGTGCTGTGACGTCGCTCCTCTACGTGGACGACTGTGCTCGGACGTCGCCAACAGTAGCACTTGACACTGCGATAATTATTTGACACGACATGTTTAGTCTCCGTAATTTGTTGCTTAAATAGAATAATAAAACTGGAGAGAAATAGACACACAAAGGGAATGTGTGCGTCTTTTTTCATTTTTTTTTCGTGAATCGCAGAGAGATGCGGGGCTAATGTGCCTCCGTTTCCCATGCGTTCGTGTCCCCGCGGTTAGCGCATCGAGCAGACGCCAGCCCTGGAAACGAAAGTAATGTTCTGGCGCGTTCGAGCATTCATTATGGTCATTTATTCTACCGTGTTCAAGTAAACGTTAATGCGGCACTGGCTCATGATACCGCCACTCCTGCGCCCGTACAAATGTCGCAACTTTCATGCCCGTCCCGAAGAAAGAGGCAGTACACCGCAGAGAACGCCGACACAGCGCCCATGGCCGCTACATAAAAAAAAGAAAAGTAGCGGCCGTGCAACGCCGCTCGCGTGCTCGGGCTGGCTCGGACACGTCATGCGCACGTGACCATGCATGCGCATGACGTGTTCATGCATATGTGCCAAGTGAAGGGGGCAAAGAAAGGATTTGGCTTGCGAAGGCTACATGGGGCGATTGGCAAGGATTTGAAACTCGCCTCCTCGCATCATGTTTTCGCGCCGCTACAAATTATTGTTTTTCTCAGCTCGTAATGAACCGATCTGAAAAATTCTCGCGGCACACTGCTCTTCATTCGGCACACGACAACTTCCAGCGTCTAACTAAAATTTGCTATGTGGCCTGGTGAGGGGCCCTTTAAGTACCTAACACACGTAAATAACATTGGCGACAAGGAAAACATTGCATACCTGCGCACAGGAGAACACGTAAAGTTCTCCTCACCCCATCCATGCTTGCGAGGTGCGCTTGACAAGCGTGAGTGCTGACGAGCAGTGCGGCCCAGCGTTCCGTATTCGATGCAAAGGAACAAGGTGCCCGAGAGGCGCACTGTTCCAACTAATACCAGCAACTCTAGAGGGTTTTGTTCCCGATGAACCAAATCTCAGTTTTCTCCATATTCACGACCGCTCCTGACGTGTGGCAAAACTGCTTAGTCTTCTTGAATGCTTGCTAAGGCACGTTGCTGGGCTAGTTGGTTGGGATTCATAATACGCATGGCGTAGAGCACCACGACAGGGAAATAGAAGGGGGACGCACACACACACCGCTAACTTGAAACTAATGGTTTTATTTGCGATCACACATGCCTTTTATACAATAACAGTGGATCGATGAAACCGAGAGAGCAGTATGTAAAGATACAGCACAAATCCTGCACGTGTCATCACTAATCACAACAATCTGCACCCGCCAACGTCAAAGCGATGATTCCAGATACATATTTTCTTTAGCTGACAAAGAAGGCACACTTACACATTTTTCTTTCCTTTTGTCGATTTCGTAGGCTTCAATTATTTCCCGCGTGGTTGTGCGACGGGCGCTATCGAAAATACGGTGTTACGATCGCGCTACGACCCACCACCGTAAAGGCTCCCACAGGCTGGACCCCGAGCATGACTACCTGGGCAAGTGCCTTGGAACCGAGCTGCATTAAGGTGCAGAACGCGCGACCCCTGTGCAGTGCTCTCTTCCTTGCTGGCGTCCCTCTCAGAGACACTGGACGCGTTCCTCGGAGACGCCGGACGCGTCCGAACAGCGGAGCTGCGCCCTCCTCCTCTTAGCGTCCGAGGGCTGATAAAAGGCCGGCGCATCGAGCGTCGAGAGCTTCGACTTCCCCATGCTTTGTGTGTGTTTTGTCCTCGTCATGTATTAAACGTCTTTTTTCGTTGGCTAACTTTTGCCTTGCCACTGCCTGGACATTCCCGGCCCAGTCCTTTGGCCCTCGTGTCATGCTACCCACGAGACCCTGGTGCATCTCGTAACAACTGGATGGCAGAGGCGGGATTGCAGTGGCCCTTGCAACTTGTGCCAACTGAACCGTGGACATCACAACGAAGCCCGTGACTGCAGCTACGTGAGTGTCGGACTTTTCTCCTTTGAGGTTTGCCAGGCTTTTAAGAATAGCTTTGAAGCTTGAAGCTGGCAGGTTGTCCTTATCGGTACTAAGTCCCTTTGCGTTATCGCACTTGGCGGTAGCTGATAAAGAATGGATAAGGAGAGGGGTTCAGCGTCTGAGCTGGTCATGGATCTCAATTCTCTACGAAAAGCCTGAATTGTTGTTGCTAGGCGCAGAATTGGGAGTGGAAGCGGGAAACGCCATGCGGAAAGCGCAAATCATTCAGGCTTTGCTTGCCTTGGAAGCAGATGACAGCGAGCTTTTAGAATGTTGGGAAATTGTCAAGGAGCGCCAGGCAAACGAACAGAAGAGCCGGGCTGATGAGAAAAAAATCACAGCATATCCACGGAGTGAATGATGATGAGTGGGCGAAGCTGCGGAGGTTCATCGGTAAACCGTGAATCTTCCGTGAATTCTGCCCAGTACATCATCAACGACGTGAGATCGGGCGCGTTTATACTAAAGGTTCGATGAGTTATGACGACTTGCAGCTCACTTTAATTTTACATGTACGCTGTGAATTTTCATTGTTTAGAAAACCATTGCTTTAGAAAACATCTGGCGTCTTTCGTTAAGCAGCTGGCGTCTTTTCGTTTTGCTTTAGAAACATCTGGCGTTCTTTCGTTTTGCTTTTACAAAACATCTGGCGTCTTTCGTTGGTTTATTTCATCAATCAAAGGCGTTTTGAACAAAATTTTTATTCTTTAATCACGCACAGGAGAAATCTCATCAGGCACTACCTTGGAGGTAAAGAATGGCTGCTAATGGGAATGAGAGACAGAAGAAGTCGGCTTTTAGCTAACGCTGCGAATTTTTTATTGTTCAACAACGCACAAGAAAAATCTCCCACCGGTACCACCTTGGAGGTCAAAGCGTAAGACTGGTTACGCACTACGACTAACTACTACGACTACGAGGGACGAACGGGTGCCGCCTTAAAGGGCCCCTCACCAGGCCACATAGCAAATTTTAGTTAGACGCTGGAAGTTGTTGTGTGCCGAAGGAAGAGCAGCATGCCGCAAGAATTTTTCAAATCGGTTCATTACGAGCTGAGAAAAATAATAATTTGTAGCGGCGCGAAACCATGATGCGAGGAGGAAAATTTCAAACCCTTGCCACTCGCCCAGTGTAGCCTTAGCAAGCCAAGTCCCTTCCCTGCCCTCTTCACTTGACACATACGCATGAACACGTCATGCGCATGCATGGTCACGTGCGTATGACGTGCCCGAGCCAGCCCGAGCACGCGAGCGGCCGCGAGCGGCGTTGCACGGCCGCTACTTTTGTTTTTATGTAGCGGCCGTGGGCGTTTTGTCGGCGTTCTCTGTGGTGTACTGCCTCTTTCTGCGCGACGGGCATGAAAGCTGAGACATTTGTGCGGGCAAGAGAGTGGCGGTATCATGAGCCAGTGCCGCAACAACGTTTACTTGGACGCGGTAGAATAAATGAGCATAATGAGTGCTCGAACGCGCCAGAACATTACTTTCGTATCCAGGGCTGGCGTCTGCTCGATGCGCTAACCGCGGGGACACGAACGCATGGGAAAGGGAGGCACATTAGCCCCGCATCTCGCTGCAATGCACGAAAAAAAAATGAAAAAGACGCACACATTCCCTTTGTGTGTCTAATTATTTCTCTCAAGTTTTATTAATCTATTCAAGCAACAAATTACACAAACTACACATGTCGTGTCAAATAATTATCGCAGTGTCACGTGCTACTGTTGGCTACGTCAGAGCACAATCATCTACGTAGAGGAGCAACATCACAGCACTACCATCTACGTAGGGCCATTTTCTCATGTACGTCATCCCCTCATTCTCTAAAGCGCGCGCCCGTGAGAGGAAGGGCAAGCAGCGTTCACCTTGAAATTTGACCCATTTCCGCGGCGCGTAGCGTTGCAAATTTTGGCAGACGTGTTCGTGAACGCCCAGTGTATGCATTGCGCTCGTTAGCTCAAAATTGTCAAACCTTGTGAGGGGCCCTTTAAGGAGCTTCGCCCCTAAAAGAGCGTCAGGCAAACGATGAAAAGAGGCGTGTTGATGAGAAAGAGAGACTATTGCTTGAGCTCGAATTAAAGCGCTTAGAGCTGGAACTGCAGAAGGCGAAGCCGGCTAGCGTCGAAGCGCACCTGCCAGTCGCAGAAGCGCGAGAAAATTTTAGTATGAAGGATTGATTGCAGCCTTTCCAAGTAGGAGAGGGCATCGGAATGTTTCTCGTGAACTTTGAACGGACTTGCCAAAGAATGAAGTTCTCTAAGGCGTCATGGCCACAGCGCCTGTTAACCGTTTTGCCGTGCCAGGTAGCGGACGCTATGGGGAGACTTAGCGCAGAGCAGTATGAGGACTACGATATTGTAAAATCCAGTCTTCTTAAGAGGTACCGCCTGTCTCCAGAAGCGTTTCGGCAGCGCTTTCGAAAAGCCACTAAGTTGAAATACGAGTCGTACGTTGAGTTCGGATACAACTTAAAGCTCAACTTCGTTGAATGGCTAAGAAGTGCGGAAGTTTACGGAGACATGGCGAAGGTTGTCGAGTGCCTGTGCCTAGAGCAGTTTTACAACACAATTCCTGACCGAATGCGTTTATGGATCCTCGACAGGCCCGACGTGACCACAGTTGAAAAAGCGGCCGAGCTCGCGGAGGAATACGCGTCGCGTCATGCATCGCAGCAAAGTGAAGGGCGGACGCTCGACGCGTTTCCGAAGCAAGGCGCGGAGAATGGATCCCCAAAGCTTTTCACACGCAACGGTAACGCGAAAGACCCAGATCCAGAGAAGGAAATTGAGCAGACGTTGCCTGAAGCTGCATTTAAAGACAAGAAGAACAAGCAGTTTGAAGCGCAGAAGCCGATAACATGCTATAAGTGCCTTCAACCGGGGCACCTTGCCTCAGGTTGCCGAAATCAGAGTCTTGTATTCTCGTATGTCAGTGCCGACGATGAGAACTTAGAGCTACTTAAGCCGTTCACGAAAGAGTGCACGGTGAACGGAAAGCGCTGCAGGGTACTTAGAGATTCCGCAGCCACCATGGATGTCGTTCATCCATCTTATGTCAGCGCCAAGGACTTCACTGGCGAGTGTGCATGGATACGACAGGTAGTGCAGGAGCACAGCGTTTGTCTTCCACTCGCGCGCGTCCGTATCGAGGGGCTCTTTGGAACGCTCACTACTCAAGCTGCGGTTTCGGCCAGACTCCCACCACAGTATTCCTACCTATTTTCGAATAGATCAGAAATGTTTCTGAGGAATATGGGAACTTGTTTTGAACAGGGGGAGGTTTGCCCGCTTACCCGCTCAAAAGCACTAGAACTTGCTAGGCAGCTGGACCATGATCCGCCTGCCTTGATAGACGCATGTCAAACGCCACAGCCGAACGCGGATGGCCCAACTCCAGAAAGCGTTGCCGATCTAGACGCTAGAACCGTTGCTAGAACAGATGCCGCGTTTCCGGAGGCGCAAGGGCAAGCTACCATCGAAAAATGGGGCTCTCCAGAAGAGCAATGGCATTTTGTTCCACCCATATCGAGAAAGGGGAGGCGTCGTCTACGGCGAAAAAAAAATGTGCCAGGCAAACACGCTCTTCGCTTGAGCCTCGCCCCCCCCCCCACATTTCAGGAATTCAATTTCCAAATGCGATGAAAAAAAAGGTAATGCAGATGGCTTAAGCGGCTGCTTCGAATAACAAGTGCGCCTGAATGTATTGCAAACTCGCGTCTGCAGTGTTTTCCAAAATGTAATTATTTGTTTTAAAAAAATGTATTCCTTCCACTTTGAGAATTGAGGTACTGGCTAATGCGTTGGGCATTGGATTTTTGTTCCTGTCGCCAACCAACATTATTGATTGTTTTAAAGTGAGCCTGGTATGTCTTTGGGTGAATTGTCTGGCGCTTGCGGGCTGCTTTCACCGAGGTACTTCTAGTGAAGCCACCATCAAGATCGCACTTCTGAATACGTACAACAAGGCCAGAACTGTTTTGAGTTTTCACAACCGACGCACCAAAAGGAAGCCATCCATACAGCGGTGTGTATAATGGGTGTTGCTGTGTCGCCTTATCGTAGTGCACTTTCCAGGACGACAATAGGCATCGTTCAGTCGAGTTTGCCAGTCTGACTGCAGCGCCAGAATACATAGCCTAGCGGTTAAAAAAAGCAACCTTGAGACGGCCTCAATGACATTGGAACGCGACGCGCGCGTTTCGCGCCCTGCATCTGTCGGCGGATTGTGGCCGGGATCCGTGGCCGGGATACATGGGGGACGCGAGCACGCGTCTATTTTCTGCGTGCCCCTAACGGTGAATGTCGAAGACTTTGAGACGGGGCAGTGTGAGCAACGCAGCTCCATCTGGTCAGTGTGCGGTGCCTATTGCGCCGCGAACGACAGCGAGTCCAAGCGTCGCCAGCAACGCGCACTTCAGATTTCCACAAAGTATCCCTCTGGACAGTGGTTGCTGACCCTTGTCCATCGGGACAACGATACCCCGGCGGAGAAGCTGTTACGATCGCGCTACGACCCACCACCGTAAAGGCTCCCACAGGCTGGACCCCGAGCACGACTACCTGGGCAAGTGCCTTAGAACCGAGCTGCATTAAGGTGCAGAACGCGCGACCCCTGTGCAGTGCTCTCTTCCTTGCTGGCGTCCCTCTCAGAGACACTGGACGCGTTCCTCGGAGACGACGGACGCGTCCGAACAGCGGAGCTGCGCCCTCCTCCTCTTAGCGTCCGAGGGCTGATAAAAGGCCGGCGCATCGAGCGTCGAGAGCTTCGGCTTCCCCATGCTTTTTGTGTGTTTTGTCCTCTTCACGTATTAAACGTCTTTTTTCGTTGGCTACCTTTTGCCTTGCCACTGCCTGGACATTCCCAGCCCAGTCCTTTGGCCCTCCTGTCATGCTACCAACGAGACCCTGGTGCATCTCGTAACAACGGGTATTTGGAAACATTGCGGCGCAACCACACCACTGACAGTGAATTCCCAAATGAACAGGTACAGCTTTTTCCACATTGTACTGGTGTTCCCTAAGTCTTTGGTTCACACACTTTTCAGTCTGGCCTATGTATATGCGTTCACATGTCAAAGGGATACAATAGACAACTCCTCGACTGCAACTGACAAATTTTTCCTGGTGCTTGATCGCACAATCCCGCTTCCCGTTATTATCTGCATTAACCTTGAAAACTACTTTTTTCAGCATAAAAATACGCTATGTCGTCATTTTAGCATTCACACATTTACGCTTAAGCATTATTGAAATATCACCATTCGTTCAAACACCATGCACAGTAAACCACTTTACATACTCATGGGGTTTTGCCGTGTCTATAACTAACACCCTTACGCCCTAGGAAAAGGGTGTTTTGACGTATCAAAACACCCATACCGTAGGGTGTTGCCACTGGCCTGACACCCTTATCATGGGGTGTTTCAAATGGCCTAAACACTTTTATCACTGAAAAATGTGAAAAATAAAATCTACCAGTCAGGGAACATGCAATTACTGATGACATCAGCATAGAAGGTCCACGCACGCGCCAAACCGCACACACAACATAGCGTATTGTAAGGTACCACACGCTCGTGCTACACAGCCTTACACTGACCATCTGGTATATATAGCTATAGTATATTAACCCTTTGCGGTCCGTTGTCGGGCAGCGCCCGACAACGCAACACGGCCGTAGCGGTCCGCTGTCGGGCCCCGCCCGACAAGGGTGTTCGTGGTTTAAATTTTGCTGTTTTCTCACCGCGAGTCGCGCGCATTTTTTGTATACATGAAGGGCCATCTCTTGAGGAATAAGTGAGCTTTGTTTGTTGAGGTTTTACTTTTTTGACACTAGGGTGCAGCACTATGATCAGCACGGGGCCTAGAGCGTACCCACTCGCGCGCGCGGTTCGCTGAGAAGTATGGCCACGTTTTCACCGCGTGCGTTTTACGGCGGTGCTTTTAGCGAAAGCGAGGATGACTTTAGTGACGAAGAGAATTACGTGCCTCCACCAGACAGTGATGACAGTGATTCGACAGAAGTGAGTGACGAAGACGACGACGGCGGCGGTGGAAACCTGCAGTAATAACCCTGGCCTGCACACAGGGGAATGCTTTGAGCGGTATCATACGTTGCCCAAATATCACTAAAAGAGTTGCCTGCAGAATGCAGGAGCAAAAATAAATATCCTGTGCGTTTCTCTTCCACAGCTTGTGTTTTTATTCGCGGCGCCAGAAACTGGCGAAATAGTTTCGGACCGCTAGAGCCGGAAAGTGGGTAAAGGTTTTGGACCGCAAAGGGTTAAGCCGCCGTTCAGTGCCGGTGGAGATATTTCTGTTCCTTATAAATGAACATCAAATGTTAGGAGAATACGCGTAAATTTATGGTACGCTTGTAGATAGCTCTAAACGAGACATATCTTTTATTCTAAATTCGCCTTAGGTCCAACGACGTTTTATTCAGCGAGTCCCAGTTATAATCTGGCACGCTGTGGTATACGCCATGGGTGTTTCGATAACCCATACCCTTAACACCTAAATGGTGTTTAGTTAGAGCGTTACCCCATAAAGGCTATTTGGGGAAGGAAAACACCCTTACACCCTAATTTTTGCAAATTTTGGTTAGGCAAAAAGGTGTTTTTGTTTGCATGAAACCCCGTAAGGGTGCAAAGTGGTTTACAGTGTGCGCAAATAGGTAGCGTAAGAACTTCCCCTATGGGAATTAGTAGAGTGGTTGTACTGCACGAGATATGTCACCAAGCTACTATCACTCGACCTTGGTAACGTGTTTTGCATATTTTTGCAGTTATTAATGCGTCTGATGACATCAGCTATATGAGGTGTTCAAGATGCCTCTCCTACGTTGAGGAATTACAGGAATGGAATTGAACCGCCCTGCCATTCGCCGAGTGGGAATGGGCTAACTTTTTTTCATTCCCAAGAATTGAAAGGAATGTAATTGCGGCAAGTCCTAATTCCCCGGAATGGAATTGGAATAAAATGGAGGCTCCCATTCCGCAACACTGCTGAGTGCTTAACCATAATTCTTCATCATCTTCAGCCACAGCCCAAAGTGCACATGCCTTACAGATGTGTAGCGGGTACCACGATTCTCCGAAGAATGACGAAAAATGGCATAGTGGGAACTTTGCTACTTCAGACAAAGTACGATGATTTATGGCGTAGTGGGTACCTTGCACGTGTACTTGTAGTAGTTGACCCAAGAGACTACAACGGGCTCAACAAAGTCGCTCTTCCAGCTTTCGCTGTGACTGTGCTGCGTGTTCCGCGCAGGCCTAGTGATCCTTTTATCAGAACAGCGGTCTCGGACATCAGAGAGTACACTCAATGACGTGCTGCTTCTGAGATCGTGCTCACTCCATTGACACAAAGCATTGAGCCCTTACGAGAACGGAAATCTGGGCGAGTTTGTAAGAATTCATCATAGAGCAGGTAGCGCAAAAATTACGGGGACACAAGAAAGCAACATAAACACTAGACGAGCGCTAACTTCAAACTGAAATTTATTCTCAGAATCCACGCCTATTTATAAACCAGCAGATATCAAAACAGCACATCGTCACCCAAGAACGTATATCGTAATCCACAATGAATAGTATGAAAATATCTTGATCTGCTCTTACAACTTGATCTGCTCTAGATCAACATCTTGATCTGCTCTTGTAAGAGCAGATCAAGATGTTGTCATACTATTAATTGTGGATTACGATGTACGTTCTTGGGTGACGATGTGCTGTTTTCATCTCTGCTGGTTTATAAGTAGGCGTGGATTCTGAGAATAAATTTCAGTTTGAAGTTAGCGCTCATCTCGTGTTTATGTTGCTTTCTTGTGTCTCCATAATTTTTGCGCTACCTGCTCTATGATGAATTCTTACAAACTCGCCCAGATTTCCGTTCTCGTAAGGGCTCAATGCTTTGTGTCAATGGAGTGAGCACGATCTCAGAAGCGATCTCCCACTAAAAAACGGTATTTGTCTTTTGAGAAAATAAATACTATGACATTGAAATAATGCTGCTTTGTGCAAGTTGGTAGGAATTCGTGGTACAGTAACTTCCGCTCCTCTGAAGAACGTGTTTTACCCTCGTCCCACTTTCCTAAGAGAAGGGCAAGGAACTACATCACAAATGCAATGTTTTTCTATGATTCCCTTAACTTCATATTTTAGCTAAAAATACCATTACGACCCGTTACTGAACATTTTTTTTTCGTTCCGGAACAGAAACGAGACGGAACTTTTTGTGGTGGAACGAAACTGGAACCGAAACGAAAAACATTTCTTTCCGACACCCTGTCTGGAGCACAACCACACCGGCGGCAATGGTCCGCCAGATGTCCCGCCGCTGCCTGTGCATCAGCTGCCGCACGGTGCTCTCGCAATCTGTCATTAATACAGCGCCCGGTTCGTCCTATGTAGCATCTGCCACAAGTAAGTGGTATCTTGTACACGACACCCATCTCCAAGGGCCATGGTGGGGTCTACTTGGTTGTACAGATTTGACACTTGCGACACGCTCTTTCAACACGAAGAAACACGAAGAACAACAGTTAGTACACACACGAGCGCAAACTAACAACTGTTTATTTGATGGAAACATCACACATATATACTGGGTGAAAGAAAGAAAGAACTGGTAGCCTGCGCAAAGCACAGAGCAGGAGAACAACCATTTGCGTCACATAATCAAATCTGTACATGTATAATTCTAAATTCCTTGAAAAAATGACACTGGCTACCAGCTCTTTCTTTCCTTCTTTCTTTCGTCCAGTATATATGTGTGATGTTACATCAAACAAACAGTTGTTAGCTTGCGCTCGTGTGTGTACTACCTGTTGTTTTTCGTGTGTCTTCGTGTTAAAACAGCGCGTCGCAAGTGTCAAAAAAGACACCCATCTCGCAAGGTACGAAGGGTGTCGCGTGCTTTTTGGTGCACGCACGTTTTTCTTTGGGATTGTTCACTACAGGGCACATACGGGCCAGCTTCTTTGGAGCAGAAAAAACCACCGACATACCGCATTTTGCTGCCACCTTCTTTAGCCGGTGGGAGAAGCAGTGAATGTATGGCAAGGCTACAGGCCACGCACTTGGCTTGCCAGAAGACTTGGATCGAGCCCCCCTTCTGTCTCCGCCTCCTTTAGGAGGACTTCTCCCACAGTACTGATGAGTTCCTTGGAAAAACCCGCCCTCTCGAGAAAATCCGCCCTTTCTTAAGAAAGGCAAGTGTCCGACAACGCGAGAAATCATAGAATCGTTTGCTATAATGAAAGATAATGTGTCAGTGTTGCGTCGGTAGCTTTGTCCCGTAAACAACGTGAGTATCTGAAAGCAAATCTTGCGCATGTAAGGTGGTAACACGCGGGAATGCAGGTATATGAAAGCACCTCGGAGTGTGATGGTCCCTCATGTCCGACGTTTTTTTTCGCTTTTTTGGCTTTTTTATTTTGTCTTTCAGTAACAAAATCAGTTGATGGTCTAGCGCCCGTCCTATGTATGTGTTTCTTACTTGTGTCTGCGTCTGGTTTTTGCGCTACGAATATGATTAAAAGTGATTCAAACCAACTAGCCCGCATCACCGCCTTGACACCCTCCATTGTTTGCGTGCAACACGTACACTACAGAGTGCTGCAGGGTTGCCGAGTGTTGCTGTCCCCACGTGAATTAGGCCATGATGTGTTTACATGTCAATGGAAACCAAGAAAAAATCATTGCAATTATACGGACAGTCTCGGCTGTTTGGCCGTCCCCGTCGCCGCCGTCATGCACCGTACACACACACATATATATATATATATATATATATATATATATAAGCAAAAAAATAAGCATATTTAAGAAAAACTTTCCGACGCGCGGAATCGAACGGGCGACCTCTCGCTTCCCAGCGCGCGGCGTTAGAGGTTAGCCCACAAACAGCAACGTCTGTCAGCCTGCTACCGGCGAGCTATTTATATAAACCATTTACTTCAGCATGCTTTCTTAGTCACCACATAAATGGCGCGATGTGCGCTCGTGGCTCGCTTTAAAGGTCGTCGCCCCGCTCCTGCAAACGCCGTTGCTCTTCGCCCTACACGTCGTGGTTGCCTTCGTGCGCTGATCTTGAGGAAAGAAGGGGGCGGCCTGCGAGGTGGAGCGGAGGGTTGCATGTCTTGTGCTTTTTCCGCGATGTCCGCGCTGAAGTCACAGAGCGTACGAAGGTCACTTCGCTCGCTGCAGCGGCCGCGTTTGCGAAAGGAGCGCGCTGTTCAAACAGAAATAAGTAACAACTGTGACAGTTAGTTCACGCTCGTCCTGCGTGCGTTCTTTTCGTGCGTCCTTTGGGCTCGAGCGACGCGCTGGCAATTTCGAGCTGCTTTCTGTTCTTCGCGTTACATGCGAATTTATTGCTGTCGCATTCATTGCTTCGCCGTTGCAGCGAAACTGCGACTTTTTTAAGTAAACGGCATAAAAATATATCAAGCAATCTGCAGGCAGCTACGATACACTTTTACAGCGAAAGCTGTTATGAGATCATTTCAACGGCCGTTTTTGGCGTCGTGGTTGTCCGCCGCCGCCGCCGGTGTCCGTAACCACTGTGGCGCGAAATAAGAAAAAATTTCCAGGATGGAACGGTGTTCGAACCTTGGCCCTCAGCGTGGGAGCGCTGTGTTCTACCTCACAGCCATGCCGGCGCTTGAAACTGCCTTGCAAAAAGAACTATACAAGCTTCATGTCCGAAAGGAACCACACTACTTTATGTAATATAGCGTGATAGAAGAGTGAAATAACAAGCAGATGTCACACGACGTGAATTCTGTAACCAGGCATCACAGAATGCGAACTGCGCAACGAGTAGGTCATTCAATGCTTCCAACCCATTACAAAGAGCTCTGCCATAATTCTTCGTCGTCATCAGGCATTCAACAAACTGCGCATAATTCCTTACATCTTTTTAGCGGGTACCACGGTTCCCCGTAGAATGACGAAAAATGGCATAATGGCTGCTTGCCTACTTCATAGAAATTATGATGA
The DNA here is from genome assembly GCF_013339695.2 of Rhipicephalus sanguineus. NCBI lineage: Eukaryota > Metazoa > Arthropoda > Arachnida > Ixodida > Ixodidae > Rhipicephalus > Rhipicephalus sanguineus. The sequence goes on from NC_051180.1 coordinate 198,478,262, forward strand.
TTTAGAGCGTAGTGGGTTCCTGGCAAGTCCACATGTATTGGTTGCCAAGGAAGCCCATAAGCCCATGATCCATTTCATCAGGGTCTGAATAAAGTTCTTCCCCCTCTCTCTCTCTCTTTCTCACGTCAACGTATGTTTATAGCATGGTGGGAGAGTGAAATAGCGACCGGGCCTCACACAACGCGAATTACATAATTGGTGAGCCGTTTAAAGCTTCCAACCCATTACAAAGGGCTGAGCCCCAACTCTTCATCATCATCGGTCGTCGCGTCAACAAAGTGCATATAATGCCTTACAGATGTGTAGCTGGTACCTCGCTTCTGCGCAGAATGACAAATAATGGCGTTGTAGGTGCTTCCCAACTTCACAAATATTGTGATTTATGGCGTAGTGGGTACCTTGCTAGTGTACTTGTATTAGTAGTCCGAAGAGAGTTTACAACGGGCTCTAGAAATGGCGGTCATCAAGCAATCACTGTAACTGTGCGGCGCTTTGCGCGCACGCCTGGCGTTTTTTAGTGTTCTCGACTCCAGTACTTTTATTAAGAGCAACAATACAAAAACTCCTAAAAATCATGTCAGTTCACCTCTAACGCCAATATCTCAGATAATCGGTGCTCTACGCGGCACCTTTTGATCTCGTACCTTCAAATACGGGTTATCAGTGGCTGTAATCCAGTTAGCACATTTTTATTGAAAGACAACTCACATGAGACATTTTTACCAAAAACGTCCAGTGCATTGCGGGGGGAGTTCAAGGCAGCTCTCCTCTGTAACTTACACCTCTGTTCAATAAATGTTGATGAGCAGTATGAAATCTAGTGCATTGAAGTATGCATGACGAGAAGTCTTTATCAAAGTAAGACGACATAAGGCTGATAGTAGTGCTAAATTTGAGTATATAGCAGCATAGGTCAGCAAAAAAAGGCGGAGCTCACTCAGACTCCCTCAAAAATATATTCTTTGCTTAGGGCTCACTAGGACTCACTCACCAAAATTTTTGTCAAACCGACTCACCCGGACTCATATTCACCAAAATATGACTCACTCAAACTCACTCAGATTCACTGCTCAGTCTGTATCCAAGTGAGTCGACTCATCCCTACTGAAAAAAAACCTATATGGTTTCATACAGGATCCGTATGGTTTTATACAGGACTTACAGGACTAAATATAGGAATTGTATAGGACCGTGTGGGGGTATATAGGATCCAAACAGGATCCAAATGGGACCTAAACAGGACCCATATGGCGGTATATAGGACGCAAGTAGGACCTACAGAGGACCCATATGGCGGTATATAGGATACAAATAGGGCCGCCCAGGACGTATATGGCGGCATATAGGATCAACACAGGAGTAGTTATCTTTCATCCGCTCTCATTCAAACCTCTCACAATCTCTTCCTTATGAATAGTTCGCCTTTTTATCTTTATAAGTGGCAGGACAGCACTTAATTCTCAATGTTATCTTTGAAATTCCCTTTCATCTCAATCTAGCTCTCGAACCAGCTGGCTTTTTTTATCTTGACAAGTGGCAATGCAGCACATAATCATCCGCTTTCATCTACACCTCTTACAACATCTTTTTGCACGCGCACGTACACGGCCCAACCAAACATTTTGACACCCAGACACCAAAGTTTTGCAGTTCTGAAGTGTTCTTAACCCTTTGACACGCTATGTACACAATTGTGTACACCACCTGTTTTTGCTAACTGTGTCAACTAGGGGCTAAGAAGGAGTATTTCATGCAAGTGAGTATTTCATGCTTCATTAATTTCGCTTAATTTAATGACATTCATTTTTACCATACATGTGAACCTATGAGTGCTTAAAATTCCTTCACATTCCTGCTCATTATTCCACAGATGCCTTCAACAAGTATGTGGCCGAGAAGCTCAACGAAGTGCCGGGAGCTGAACGTTTGAAAAAGATGAACCGTTTTATTGCGGAGATGCCTAAAGAGTTAAATAAATAATCAGTTACCAAATATTCTTGCCTGATCGTTTTTCTTCAAGTATATATGTAAGTGCAACAGTGAATTCTTACATTCTTGTAATTACAATGCTGCGAGATATCATTACAGCTTGAATTGCTGTATATATTTGCTTTTATTACACGCTTCATAAACTGGCATGTCTTTACCAATATGTTCCTTTGCTGCGCGTCATTTGTGACCCAAATCGCTGATTCGGCCCATATTACCCATATCACCTGTAACACCCATATAATCAACCTACCTGTACCACCTATACGACCTATATCACCTATACTACCTATATCACCTATAAACCTGTATCACCTATAAACCTGTATCACCTATAAACCTGTATCACCTATAAAGCCGTATCCCCTATACGCCTTGTATCCAATAACATCATATGTATGGGTCCTGTATATATAGGAATGTTCAGTAGGGATGAGTGAGCTTGCCGACCTAAGTATATCCCACTCTGGTATGCCGTGTTCTGGTGCACAAACGGAGTCCTCACGTCGCACAGCACAGCTAGCCCAGATTGCCAGAGCATTAAAAAACGCAACACAGCCCTACAGTTTACTGTAAACACAAAATCCGTACACAATGCGGACCTGCAGACCGGCAAAATATGCACAAGACATAGCTAAACAGCAGTGTGAATACTTTATTTCCGAATGCATATTTGATTAAACCAACACAGAGTTCTACTGCCAAATAGTATGTACAAGATCTCATATAAACTGTCGTAAGAAAATGTTCATGCTTGCCCAACGGATAGTCATAGGTATTGAAACAATGGAAAAATTCAACAGACTATTCTGCAAATTAGGTACTTAAGTATAAGATTACCTAAATTCCGCATTCTCTTGAATTGTTGCATTGCCTTCTCATGGGAATAAATATTGAAAGTCGATTTGAAGCAGTCATCGACACCCAGCTGGTGCGCATGTTTGGTGCACGGCAAACGCACATGTGGAAATGTGCGAGATGGGCAAACTGACATGGCATCCTAGGTCCACTGACACCAACTGATATGGTCGTACACCAGTGCGATGCATTGCGAAATGTGAAGAGCGATACAATAATTGTGAAAATGTATGAGTGTCTTTTCTTTTCTATGTAAAGCCTTCACTGTCGCTTGAGCGCAAGCTTCTACCAGCAGGGGTGCCGACAGCGGATTCAGCTTCCGAATCGAATAACTTTATAACCTCCGGCCCCATGTATGGGGCTTCAAATTCTCGCCAAGATTTTAAATAGATCATAGATGACATATGGCATTGAGTTTGCGAAATCTGTATTATGGAGGCAATTACAGAAATATTTTTCAGTTCTGGTTCTTTTTTGCGTCCAAATGAAAGGCCAAGCCGTCAAGTGCTCACAAGGTGTACTAGCAATATTTAGCATGAGTGCACCCTGAAAATTTATTACATATCTATCGGAGCCTTGCATCTGAGTAGTGGAAGGATGGATGGATGGATGGATGCTATGGGCGTCCCCTTTGTAATGGGGCGGTGACATGTGCGTCACCAGGCTCGAGAAAAATATTCTCGTTCCTGTGCCCTTCTTTTTTTAATGCTGGCCTAGTTTCTCTACTTCAATTAAATCTATCTTAATACAGGAAAAAAAAACATATTCTCAGCCCAGTTCTCTGCTCTTTAGGGCAGAATTTCCTTATTTTGTTTCCGATATTTATCTTTGTCCTTTCTCTCTATTGTTCTGCCACCAATGCTCTAACCGTCTCTTACTCGTTTTAATCGCGGGTGTGTTCAGCTTCCCATGGTTTTCCTAAAACCCAAGGCTATACGTAGGCTCGTGCCCAAACGTATACCTGTGTGGATATCTCCACATTCGATCAGAACATGCGCCATCGTTTCCTTATCTCGTCCACAGCATGTTCATTGTTCTTCCTCTTTACTGAATCTCGCTTTATAACTACGCGTTCTAAGGCAACCCGCTTTGGCTTCAAACAGTAAGGCGCTTCCCCTTGAATTATCGTAAAATGCCTCCCTCCTTATTTCATTTTTGCCGTTTCGGTAGTTACTCAGAGCCGGTTTTTTTTCATAGCTGCCATTCAGTAAACCCTGGTAAACCAGTAAACCCTTTCCGCCTCTCCGACTTTTCGCTTAACGCTCTTTGTTGACAAATTGCTTACACTACCAGCCGTATATATACTAGTGAGCCTGCTAGTTCTTTTTCTCCGCTGTGTGTCCACGCTCTTCCTATACAAGTAACGGAACACCTTCTCTGCCCATCTACTCTCCTTCATATTCCTTAGCCTTTCTTCGAACCTTATTTTGCTCTGAGCTTCCCTCGCCTCAAAGCCTGCCCATCCCATATCGCCCTTTACAGCCTCGTTTGTCGTCTTCCCGTGAGCACCTAACGCGAGGCGTCCCACAGTCCTTTGATTTACATCCATTCCCGATTGCACCTCTGCCCTCATGCACACGAGTGAGTTCCCAAAAGTAAGCCCCGGAACCATTACACCTTTCCACAGACCTCGAAGCACCTCGTACCTATTGTATCCCCACAATGCTCCGTGCTTCATTATTGCGCCATTCCTCTTTCCTTTTGCTGCCGAGGCTTTTTCCTGTACCTCCATGTATCCATTACTCCCATTTACCCATATTTCGAGGTACTTGTATTCGCTTACCCTCGGTATTTTTGGCCTTGTATGGACACCGCCTGATCACAGGGATCATTGAATACCATCAATCCACGCTTCGTTACACTAAATCCTAATCCAAGAGCTTCACCTTCCTTTCCGCATATACCCGCCAGCCGCTGTATATCATCTCGACTGTCCGAATAAGTCAATATCGTCCGCATAAAATAAACCAGGAAGCTTCTGCTCACTCATCACGCCGCCCTGTTTGTGTGACAGATTAAAACTAATATTAATGAGCACTAACAGACAATAATGCCATACAATTCCAGAAAATAATGTTAGTGCTCATTAATATTTCATATAAGAAAGAAAAAGGAGCCCTTAAAATTAACACTTCTTTCCTAGATTAAAACTAAAGTTACTATCTTCTAGCGCTTTTTCTATATTCACCATAACAGCATGAATAACAGCGGGGACAAGGACTTCCCTGTCTCAGCCACTTGCTAATATCAGCGTTTTCTTTGCTACATATTCCTTTCCATTCTATGCAAACTGTAATTTCTCGGTATATTTCCCTGAAAACCTGTATACAGTCATTCTAAAAAGACAGAGCGTGCAAACAGGACACAACAAAGAAGTCGGGACACCACAAACGCCGACTAACAACTGAAGAGACGAGTAAAAGACAAGAAGCGGACCGATATTTGTTTCGTAAAACACACCAACAAATTCACTGATTGCCGTACGAGTGTGGTGTATAAGGTCCCTTTCAGCTGCGGTCGCTTCTACGTAGGACAAACGGGCCGATGTATTAACCAGAGATTGTTGGAACATAAGAGATCGCTAACAGGAGGCTCACCTTCTAATCTATCTTTACATTGTCGAGATTGCAAGTGCACGCCAAAATTCGATGAATGCGCAGTGTTGTACCGTCATAGAAATGAAGAAACGCGCCTGATGATTGAAGCATGGCATATCGAGAATAGTGGTAGCGCATGCGTGAGCCAACCGTCAATTAACTTGCATAAAGATGAAATCAAATGCCTTAACAGTATCTTCAACGTAGACCGCCACGCGTGCCGGATTGATAGGCTCGCCTGTTGCATGGGCATGCGCAGATAAGTTTTCGTGCCTTCTTTCCTTTTCAGCCGTTGTGCGTCTCTTCAGTTGTTAGTCGGCGTTTGTGGTGTCCTGACTTCTTTCTTGTGTCCTGTTTGCACGCCCTGTCTTTTTAGAATGAATACTTACCAACTAGCTCAGCTCTCTGTTATTCTAAGCTGTATACAGTCGTCGCCTGTGCCCATTCCTTTCAATATATACCACAGAATATCCTGTTTACCTTTGTCGTATGCCCCAGTGATGTCTAGAAAAGCCACGTACAAGGGCCTATTTACTATTTTAGGTGTTTCTATGCACTGAGTGAGAACAAACAGGCTATGGCCTAACCGCCTGTCTACTCAAAATCCATTCTGCAGTTATCCCAAAATATCGTTATGTTCTGCGCACGTTTCTATTTTCATTTTTACTGCTTGCATCGCCAACCTGTATAGTATCAATGTAATGGTTAGTGGTCTGTACGAGCGAATGTTATCATTTTCTTCCTTGCCTTCATAGATTAAGTTCATTCAACTTTTTCGCGAAATGTCCTTTATTTGCCTGTCAAGTAAGCATTTTTCTGTGGCTTTCAGCAGTGCTTTTTTAGTGTTATGTCCTAGTTCGTTAATGAGGCTAACGGGAACCCGATCTAAACCCGCGGCAGTGCGCTTTGGAATTTTCCCTTCGGCCTTTTTCCCGTTGAAATTCTCCAGTAATAGCTCTACCTCGGTTGCTGTCTCCGCCACACTTTTACTCACCGTGGAAATCCCCTGGACGCTTTTTTTTTAAATGAATCGGCTGTTACCATTCGGATGTAACTTAAAGCGCTTCGCACACTTCCAATTGATTTCCTCCTTCATCTACGATATGTTGTTGCATTGTGACACACTTCCTACCTAACGCCTTTATGTGGCTTCGAAATACCCAAGGCTCGGCGCCCTTTTTTCGGGAATCTCTGTCACCCAGCGTTCACTTGCACCTTTATTTTTGCCTTGACCAATTTCTGTAAAGTCGATTTTTTGTCTAAATCTATTTCGCATATTTTGTTGACTTCGTCTTGCGGCCGCTTCACCTTTTTTGCCCTTCTATGCTCCCGTGATGCTTCACGTCGCCTCTCGATCGCTTTCCGGATTCTCTTGTTCCACCAACTTTTTGGCTTCCTCTTTCCTTTCCAGCAAATAGTTTTCTATTCTTTCCCTATCTCCTTCGTCATTGGATGCAACAGTTCATTATTGTTTGTTTGTTTGTAGCCTTAAGGAGACTGGCTCATACCCACTAGGGGGATTGGCCGCACTGACAATTATAAAGGGAAGTTTAAACCCTATGAAACATCAAAATAAATAAGAACGAAACGCGATGTAAGTAAAAAGTGAGAGAGTGAAGAAATAAAAAAAGCCGTAGGATAACGATTAAAAAAAAGGAACAATAAAAAAGGAATAAAAGTTGGTTTTAGTGATCGGCTGCTGTAGCAGCGTATTCCTCCGGCTAAGTTGAATGAACTTGTGTAGTGCAGTCATAGTAGTACTGCGGCTTGCCCCAAACTGATGGGCTCAAAACGACAACAGGTTAGAAGTAGTAAGTTGTAAGCCCAGCCTACCAGTCGGCATTTCCAGAAACATTCTACGGAGTGAGGCGAAACGGCGGAATGATAGAAAAAGTGATTATCGTTTCCGGTTCATTGCAAAGTGCACAGAAATTAGTTATTGAGAAGCCAGATTTATGCAGGCAATAACTTAACTGGGGAACTCAGCAGCGAAAGCTTGTGAGGATCACCTCGCATTGACGTGAAATACATTTGGTGGTGTTCCATGGGAACTGTAAGTGCCGGCACTCCTCTGATTGTATGAGAGCTGTTTTGGTTTTTTTGAGTATAACAGACGTTTGAATCTCTCTCCGGTAATGAAAGACAAAAGGGATACTACAAGTAACACTGGACCATCTAGAGACGCTGTAGCGAGTGAGTCAGCAGCTCATTATACTCCCAGTCCTTGCCTGGTATCTTGCCTACTTCTCCCTCGACTCTTGCGGCTATTTTATTATTTGTGTATTATTTAAATACGAGATGCCAGACTTTGATACCATGCTGTTTCCATCATGTGTTCCATTTCTCCTCGAACTCGCATTGTCTACACTTGGCGCCAGCTTCTTCTACTTACTCATCCACACAAACTTCAATCTTCGAACCTACCCCGCACCCTGAACACTTTACGGTCTTGTTGAGCCACTAAAAGGTGCTCTCCAGCGTCTTCTAGTGGGTCGTCGTCTTTGCCTTCTCCTGAAGGAGCGTCGCTCGCTCTGATAGTCCGTGCTTTGCTTTGACTGTCGCCATTGCACAATGTTGCTGAGTGTCGTTAGGTAAACACCTTAACAAGGTGGTGGAGAGTGCTGTGCTCTCATTCGATGCCCCTGGAGCTTTGATCCCGTACCCTGTCATATACCATGCCTCAAGACGCCGCCCAGCAAACGCCTGGTCCCGCGCGACTACATGTCCCAGTGTCTCTCGTGTCCGCGATCCACCTATCTTCACTGGCGCCGACGGCACCGACGTGGAGGTCTGGCTCGCAATTTACGAGCGCGTGAGCGTACCCAACAAATGGGACGAAGCAGGCAAGTTGAGCAACTTGGTATTTTACCTCGCGGGAGTGGCAAGCTTGTAGTACAACAACCACACGTCCGATTTTGCAACTTGGTCCGATTTCAAGACCGCGGTCATCAACGTTTTCGGCAGCCCTGCAGTTCGCAAGCTTCAAGCAGAACAGCGATTACGCGAACGAGCTCAGCAGGCCGGTAAATCTTTCGCCAGTTATATCGAAGGCGTCCTCGACTTGTGTAAGAAAGCCAACTGCACTATGTCTGAGCCTGACAGGACACGGAACGTTATGAAAGGCATTGAGGACGATGCCTTCACCATGCTGCTCGCCAAAAACCCTTGCACAGTGGCCGAGGTCATAACGCTGCACAAGAGCTACGAGGAGCTCCACCGTCAGCGCTCGATGACCTGTCACTTTCCATCACGCAATGCTGGATTGGCGGCCATATCTGACCAGGCTGCGCTGCAGGCAGAAGGGAAGTCATTGTCCGCGAGGAAATTGCACGCCAGTTCTCTTTCCTGGCATTCGCCCACACGCCGCGCGTTCAACAGACGACCTTTCTTCCTCCCCTCCGCTGAGCGAACAGGAAATTGCGGTGGCCATGCCTGAGAACCACCAGCAATCTCCGACTCCTGCGCCACAGACTTACGCTCAAGAGTCGCCAGCACGCCCCAAACAATCCCTGCGGCTTCCCCACTCAGTTACGCCGAAGCCGAGGCTACATTACCGTCCTTCGAAACGGGCGTGCCGGCTACGTACGCTGCCGTCACTCCTAGGCCCCGGCTGCAGCCCATCATGCAGTCATTTCAGCAGCCGCCCGTCAATAGCATCCTGCGACATGGGTGGGACCTGCCCCGGCGAACCGATGGCGCACACCCGAATATGAGCCCATCTGCTTTGCGTGCGATCTGCTTTGCGTACGTTACTGCCATCGCATGCAGCCACCTCGAGTCGCGCCACCCATCACCAGCGAGTCCAACCGTACATTCTAAGACACACCTCCGCCTATGTCACTGACGTCACGCCCAGCTCCATCAACTCGCCGCTCCCCGTCACCACGACGTCGCTTACTGTCACCTATGAGGCCACATTCTGTCGCACGAGAGCAGGAAAACTAATCGTCGCTGTCTACGATGCAAGGGCTGCGACGCTGTCGAACTGTGAAAGCCATTAGCGAAGTCCATCGAATGTCATAGACGTGTTTGTGGACGGTGTTCGCGCATCTGCCCTTATCGACATTGGAGCCGACGTATTCGTTATGGACGCAAAACTTAGCCGCTTATTCCGCAAATTGACGACGCCACTTTTTGGGATGTCCCTCCGTACCACCAGCTTCCAAAGTATTAAGCCTACAGCAGTTTGCAGTGCTCACGTCGTCATTCCTCTGCACGACGTCCAGTTCATCATAATTGCCACATTCTCTCACGACGTCATCCTGGGATGGAACTTTCTCTCCCGCCACGACGTCGCAGTTCATTGCGCACCAGCCGCAATCGAACTCTCACCATTCTCACGTTTGACGCCGGCAGAGAGTCCATCGGCATTGAGCAAGATCCTCGTCAAAGACGATATCAATGTACCTCCAAACTCGTCAATGGCTCTGCCAGTTTGCTGCGCCGGTCTCTCCGAAACCATGGCACTCCTTTCGCCATCACTAGGAAAGGGTTGCTGGTACTTTTCGCGAGCGTGCAAGTTACTCAGGGCAGCAACGCTATTTGTTAGCAACCCATCTCAGAACATTGTTACGTTACTGCGATGGGAATGTCTCGGCAGAGTGTAGCCCCTCGAAGACGCATATGTTCGGGACGCACCCGGTGATTCACACAGCACCAGTTCCCGTACCATCAGTGCTATTTCCACGTGTGATTCATCCCCCGCTGATGTATTTAGTCCCACCATTGCTGACAATCTTACGTCGATCCAGCGTTCCCAGCTTCTGTGCCTGTTGGGAGAATTTCGTTCTTCTTTCGATGTCTGGCAAACTTCTCTCGGCCGCACGTCCGTTATTACGCATCCCATCGACACTGGCGCCCAACCACCACTGCGGCAACGTCCATATTGCGTGTCTCCCGCAGAACGTCGGGTAAATAATCAGAAAATCGACGATATGCTTCGACGCGATATTATTCGACCCTCGGACAGCTCATGGGCGTCTCCTGTTGTTCTCGTTGCGAAGGAGGATGGTTTTCTGCGGTTTTGTGTGGACTGCTAACGGCTCAACAAGATCACTCGCAAAGATATTTAGCCACTGCCGCGAATAGAAGACACGATTGACAGCTTCCAAGGAGCAGAGTTCTTTTCATCTCCCGGTTTGCGCTCGGGGTACTTGCAAGTACCCTTGGCCGATGACGCTCGACCGAAGACAGCCTTTTTCACGCCCGACGGCTTGTACGGGTTAAACGTCATGCCGTTTGGTCTGCGTAATGCGCCCGGGACCTTCTAGCGCATGATGGACACCGTTTTGCGCAACTTGAAATGGCACACGTGCTTGTGTTACCTGGACGACGTCGTCGTTTTCACTCCGGACTTCTCTACGCATCTCCAACATCTGCGGCATGTTTTGACGCGTTTGAGCAGCGCCGGCCTCCAACGGAATCTGAAGAAGTGCCGATTTGCAGAACGGCAGCTGACAGTCCTAGGCTACGTCGTGTCCAAGGACGGAATCCTTCCCGATCCGGCCTAGCTCTGGACCGTGGCCGAAATTCCCAAACCCACGTCCGTCAAAGAAGTGCGAAGTTTCGTAAGACCGTGCTTAGACTTTCCACGCTTTATAAGCAACTTTGCCACCATCATATCGCCGCTGACGAAGCACTTTGGAAGTAACGGCCCCTAAATTCGTGGTCGGCTCGATACTTCCATACAAGTCGGATCCATCTGAGTGTGCGCCTATTTCTGACACAGCCAGGCTTGCTGAAGAGTGTTGCGATCTTGCCAAGACTTTGCAACGCATGAACAAGAGGGGTAGAAGAGCATTCGCGGTGGCACTACCACTTCTGAGTCCACGGTCCTCCCTGGAGCGTTCGTATGGCTCTCGGTCCCTACCACTACAACTGGCCTCTCTTCAAAACTACTGCCGAAATACGAAGGCCCCTACCGTGTCGTCGAGCGCACATCCCCGGTCAGCTACCTCTCGAACCCATCGAAGCATCTTCCGACACGTGCCGTCGAGGGCGCGACATTAGACTGATTTAGTTGGGCGTCCGAGGTAGCTCTGTGGAGGCAGCCTGCCAGCCATTTTCTATGGCAGGCTGCGTCCGTAAAGCTGTCGCGAACGCTGAACTAAATCTGTCCATTGTCAACTTGGGGCGCCTCAAGGCCTACTATGACCCGCTCATAGTGACAAGCTCTTAGGTCGCCGGGCGGCTCCCTTTTCGTACTCGGGGAAATTATAGCGAAGCCTTGCAACTGAGTAGTGGATTGCTCTCTCCAGCAGCTTCTAGTGGGTCGTCCTCTTTGGCATCTCCTGAAAGGACGCTGCTCACGCTGAGAGTCCTTGCTTTGTCTTTACTGTCACCATGGCACATTGTCGCATAGTGGCGTCAAATAAACAAATTAACACATGTTTTTTGAAAAGCTTGTTTTTGTGCCTACTTCACCCTGACGTCACGAGATGACATGAACTTCTCACACCATTACTCAAGATATCGCGACGTTTCCATGGCTGCTCCCTCGCTCCATTGTTGGTGCACAGGCAGGCATTTTGTCTCTTTTGGTCCCTTACGTTATCTCAACTGCCCATGATGGCGCGTGGAGTCACCAGAACTTATAGTGCAGCCTGACATCAGAATAGTGTCGATGTCGAAAGGTAAAATTGACTGCAAATCTCAAAATAAGCTGTGTTCTCTGCATTTCCTCAGCTTCACACTTGCTCGGAGCCGTCTCCGTATACAGATCTGTGTGGCGGAGGAAAGTTAGGTTTGAAAGTTTGTGTTAGTGCCTCTTCAGGTGAATGTAAAAAATATCTTTTCAAAATATTGAGTTAATTAGGAGGCCAAGTGTGGGAAAAACATTTTAAGAAAGCAATAATCACTAGATATTTTTAGTCTACATTGAAAGCTGACATTTTTAGGAGGATGCTGACAATGAAATCAGCTTTGTTAACTGTATCCTGTATAAAGTTGGTAAGCTTAGGCTGAAGAAACATCACCAGTATTATGCACTCAAGTGCAAGTCGCAATGCATGTGACAGATACGAGCACTAGTTTCGTTTATGTGTACTCGTCTGTGCAAAGCATTGTCATTGTTGTACAGCGAGATGAAGCATTTCTTGCACAGTCTATACCTGTTCTTGAACGCTTTTACTTTAGCTTTTACATTAAGGAACCACTTCATGCATAAACATTGTTTACCATGCCACAATACAGCTGTAGATAAGCTTTGTAAAAGAACGTGGCTGATCCCTCCGTCATAGGAATCGGTACAACACGAAATTGAAACGTGTCTTGACAGAAGTAGTGCTTATTGTGTAGTGATATATGAGAGCTTGTACAATGCCTATTCGTGTTTGGCCGCTATAGCACCGTTTGACGTGGATGCACCCATGTTGACAGCATGTCTCTATCGCGACGACTAACGCCCATGATACTGATTAAACCGTTCTGGTAGCTGACGTTGTGAACATATATTTGGACACAGCGAATCGTGAATCCTCCTTAAGGATGATATAAACAATCTCATAATCAACACTGGTACCCGGTATGCACTTCTTCAAAGCGTCGTCAATTAAAAACGGCACGGGGTGCGCTTTCTAGCAATGGGTGACTGACGCCTGCGTTCATGCATACACTACCACACACTGCGCTTCAGCAACACGGGAGGTAGAGGTTCGTAGCCTGAGCCGCAAACGCGTGCGTCCCGCTGGCCTCTGTCTCGCAGGCGCTGGTCTCGCTCCACCAAGGCACGACATTCGCCCGTCGAAATCGCGTCCTTTCTGCAACGCGTATTGCAGCAGTTTTGTAAGTCGGTGCTCTCGCAATCGAAGCAGTCGGCGGCGGAGAAATCCAGTTGGTGCATGTGGAAGCAGCACTACCCCGATGAGCCGACGCAAGCTAACACGAAGCGAAAGGCAAAGAACGAACTGCGTCAAGGGTGCCTCGGCAATGCCAGCGTGCCGACGCACACCGATACGTTTTAACCATGACCTCCGAGATCGCGCGCAATCTCGGAGTAAGGGCTAGTAAATGTCGATCGTGAACCATTACTTCTTTTCACCTCTCACAGACGGCGGCACCGCCTCGCTCCGCCTTGCATACCTCCATCGCCAACAGAGAGCACCGTGCCAAAGAGAACGTGTGAAAGACATAAGGCGCGTTCGCGCCGTGTCCTGAATCTGCCGAGTTAGCTTAGTCTTTTTTTTTTTCTTTATTGCCTCACAGAAGTATTTTCACACAGTAATCGTAAACCAGGGAACAGTACAATGATACACCATCACCTGTTAGATGACTACATGTAAAAAAAAAGCCGAGTTAGCTTAGTCGGTAGGGCGTCGGCCGCTTGCCGTCGCGGCCGCAAGGTCGTGGGTTCGATTCCCAGCGAGGGATTTTTTTCTTTCTCACCTGTTGGCGCCCATTTTATCAACGTCATATCCGTTTCGGATGTACTTGGTGGACCCCGGCATAAAACACTTTCGTGTTAAAATGTTCAGCAAGACAGATGTGAGCAATTATTGTTCAGCTCTTCAGATGTTCATTTGAGTGTCCGCAAATATTTGGCGAGATTTTGAGTATAGTGTGAATCTTCGTGGCTTCCCAATTATATATTTGGTCTGAAGGTGTGATTTATTATTAAATGCTTCATCGCGAATGAAAGGTCGTAGTGATAGATTGCTTTTGTATTCTTTCTACAACATATGTCTCTACTATGATATTATTACATTACAGGAGGCATCATTAAAACACAGAAGTACTGCGTAGATCGTCTGTTTTGGATAGTAACTTGCACAGATAAACTTGAAGCTGCCAAATATAAGGTGCTGGCGAATAATATTAGGATTTTTTAGCATTTACCTAGCTTCGCTCATTGTACAACTGTTGTGGCTCTTAAAGGTGTTTGCATATGCAGCTTTTCTGGACACCAGCGGCCTAGTTCGCGTGAACGACACCACGTGGCGTATCGACCTTAAAGAATTCAAAAGTCCCGCCATGACGTATGCAGTGACGCGGCACTAAATAAAAGAGAATCAAAAGAAACAGTACACACGCCCCGAGACTGTCGCTTCACCTCGGTGCGCAGAAAAGAGAGCGCTGTTTGTCGGCGTTATCTCGACGGCGACGACCGGCAATGAATTGGCAGTTTTTCTAGACGTGCCGTGCCAAATGTCTGGCCATTATAGACGCGCCCATGATGCATGAAGAGAATCGTGTTTTTATTTGTTTGTTTGTTTGTTTAGTTTCTTGCGCTGGCCGTACCGGTGGGATATTGGAGCAGCATGCTGCTTTCCGAGTTTCTTTTTTCAGCTAGCGGGAACCATTATGTTTGGGTACGAACAGGATATTGTGGTTGCATAATAAACCGAATTTCCTCTGGTGTACCACTTGGGTGATGCTTGTTTGCTCCTTGCGTTACCTCAAATTAGAGCTGGATAAGTTTGAGAACGCTAGGAATGAGAGTAAAAAAAGGGAAGTTAAAGATAGTTTTTATTTGTTTTCATTTAGTTCTTATTGAAATGTGGCTGCCACCGCAAGCTTGGCGCCGTCTAAGCGGGTGTGCGAAAATGATACAGTCGTTGAAAGATGATCTTGTACACCGGAAAATGTGAACTTGGTTAGTTTTTTTGTTAGGAATGAACGTATAGTAGAACATATACGACTGGCGTGTTGTGTAATAATCTCTAGATCTGCCGTCTATCCCGCTAAAAAAGGCACTTATCTATCCTAATTGCATTTCTTCTTTCTCTTTGTTTTTTTTTTCCCCTTTTTTTCTCACGGTCGAATGACTCATATGCTCGAGGTGATTGTCTTGAATCCTGTTGGCTCAGATACACCAATAGGTTACTCTAATGGCCTGGAAGTTCTCCTGAAGCTCTCCTTTCATGTTCTGTAGGCGCAGTCTCTTTCAACTTTGCACTACAGCAAGCACAAAGTCGATCATTAATCACCTACTGGCCCAATCGTCCACTTTGATCAGCACAAAGAAATTCAGAAGAGCGAATTCTGGCGTTTCTGCGCTGACAACAACGATTGTTAATGCAACATAATATAGTAACTATTCCTACAATCTCTCAAACCCACTTCTTTATTCCGTATCACTCCTGATGTAGAATGCAAACATGCATTTGACTTGCTCAACAACGGGTCACAAGACACATCAGAGAAAAGCAAACCCTTTAATTCCCCCTTCCTTCGTTCACTCAGCATATGAAAATTTCTTCAGTTGTGAGTGGAGCTCCTTCTGTTGCCACGAAGATGTGCAGGCGTTCCAAAGGAAATCTTAAGCCTTTCTTTCCAGGAGGTTCCCTTAAAGGGGCCCTCCAACACCATTCAACCCCCCATTTTTTACTTGCGGGTTGCGTAGAATGATGGCTGGGGATAATTTTAGGATAAGTCTAAGCACCGATATCAAATTATTTAGTATTTTAATCACGCGTCGAAGTCCCTACATCGCTACTGACCGCATCAGCGCGTAGTGGCGCTTGCCAGAACTATTGCGGGCGGAAATGACGAAGATGAGCGCTGGCCTATGATTGGATAAATGTAACGTTAGAAGTAATAACGGCGTTGCATCAAAGTTGAGATTACTATTGTGTTTCGTTTTTCTTTTCTGTGTTTTTTCAATGAACTCCAAATAGCCGCCGTCGCAACAAAAAATATCACTACAACCACAAAGTACGACAGAGGCGCCGGTTGCCATTTCGCCTCTGGTTGCTCTGGCTTTCTTTTTTTTTTTTTTTTGCCTGCGCCGGTCGGATGTCCATATGAAACGCTTGCCCCTGTTCCTTCTTTTTGCGTCTGTACGTTTGCGAGCTGCCTCTTTCCGCATGTGCGGTAGGCTCATGATTGTTGTTGAAACGGTGCAAGTAATCCTCTTCGTTGAATTGTTGTCGCTGCACACTTGTAACTCGTCGGGCTGCTCACCGAACAACCCGCGTAGGGGCGACCGTGTTTAACCGCCCATGCCGCTCCACAAATTCCCTTCTCAGAATGAGAAGAGGGAATGACATGGAATGTCGTTGTAAGGAACAGCAGACAAAGCCTCCCCAGCCTCGCTTCGAAGCAGTAGCGCCCGCTCAAGTTCTGACAAGTCAGGTTTCAGGAACCACGTTTGTTACTATGGCAACGACGTCAACAATACGTTGTAAAGGAGAAGCAACAATGGTGTGCGAGCTTCCCCTACGTAAGAGCTTTCAGCCCATTTCATTGGAGCGCCATTCGACGTCACAGCAGAGAGTGAAATGTGGTCACGTGACCCCGCGAAAATCGAGTTGAGGGTAGGCATTTTTTTTCTTGTATTTTGAATTTTCTAAATTGAATAACTTCGTACTGCGTGCCGCTATCGCTGCCGTTCTTGCTGCACTAGTTCGTCCGTACTTCAGTCTACGCAATCCACGAGTAAAAAATGGGGGGTTGAAGAGTGTTAGAGGGTCCCTTTAAGAGAACAATGGTGTTTATGCACACAGGAATTTTGATTAGTAGTTTTTCGCTCGTAGCAATGACTGAAAAATACCAGTCTTCAGCCAGATAAAGCCTAAAGAAATCTGCTTTTTCCCTTAATATCTACTGCTTTTCAAGCAGTAGTCTTCTTCCTCTGAAAGCCCAACGGAAAATGACCCATGTAGAATAGAATGATTACAGCTCCGCTCGAGGGTCTTCAAAACCGGAGCTTTTTTTTGTACTTCATGATGCAAAATATCAGCCGCGTATTGAATCCTAGAATCTTCTGGCTTGATAGGAATGTCAAAGCTGCGAAGACATTCCTGGTTGGGATTCTTTTTTGGCCCGAACGTGTAGGCCCACCTTGAAAGTCCCTTCCACTGTATCGGGTAGTTTTGTCTCTATTGTAGATACGGAAATCATAGTAAAATAGATAGTAAGAAATATATAATTCAATATTAAATTTTACTGCAACATAAAAGTTGCAATAGAAATACGCGCGGAAAGCGACTAAGATATTTCAGAAGACACGATAACTGGCATGTAGCCTCGACATTAATAATAGAAATATCTGCAATAATAGGGATATCTGCACACAGGTGTGAAGTCTGGTTAATGCGCATCAATAGCACAGTGCTATCATAGATGCACGCGTTTTAGAAAACACCCTCTGGACATGGTATTCCCTCTCAGCTTTGTCTGAGTGGAAATAGCTCAAAGAATTGAATTCCTGTCAATCTGATAACATGTTATTTTTTTTCTTAGATTAGGCCCTAAATCTGCCCTAAACGGTGGCTCTGCGCAGCACAGCGCACACGCGTGTGCTGTACAGCGCAGAGCCACCATTTAGGGCAGATTTTGTAGTGACGCTGAAATTACCTCCTTGATAGTGAGAAAGTTCAAATATGTATACACAATAACCTTCTCAATATTTACTTATGGACAAATATTTGGGATCGTGGAACATGAGGTGAGCATGAGTGAGGTCACGCCTTTTTAGAGTAAATACTTACTCTATCACTATATATATTCGCGATGTGCTTTCTTAAAGGGACTGACAACCAATCGAAATGTGTCACAAGACCCTGGCTGTGAATTACAGTGATATAAACGAGCTTTTTTTTCACCATATGATTAGGATTTGTATTGTTGAATTGCACTTTGAAAGTCACAACGGCATGTCGCGTTGCCTGACGGGCAAGCCTTCATAGTGCACGAATGAGATGTGCAGAATGCTGTACGCAGTCCGCTACTATTTACTAGAGAAAAAAATGCGTTTAAAATTAATCCGCACGTTATTAGGCATTCTCGATTTATTCTGTGCTTATAAAAGAGTAAAAGGAGTTGACGTTGAGACGTGGCGTTGCCTTCGCGACTGTCGCATGTCGAGCAACGGCGCATGCGCGCGGCGCTTTCTACATTGAATGAACTTCCAGGTAGCACACATCAAAAACAGGAAAAAAAAGGCATTCCATACCGCTGGGGCTGTGGCATGGGCTTCGCAAGACACTGACCTACGTAGGCGGTGTCACGGCTGAAACGTTAGTGAAGGCATCTTTTCTTTTTTCAGTGAGTACTACCCGCAAGGCATTCTCTCTCTCTCTACACACACACAAACACACACACACACACACACACACACATTATATATATATATATATATATATATATATATATATATATATATATATATATATATATATATAGTGCATTACCGACCACGTTAGTCATAAACCTCAGGCGAACAAGCAAGACGAGCTTGATCTGTTCATTAGTTTGATGAACCGTAATTAGGCTTGGCTCGGGAACACAGTGCGGAGGGCAATCTAGTGAGCGTCGAATACTTGGCTCATTGAATCGGTAAGCAGAACTGTAAAGCTAAAAGCGCTTGTTAGTTTTGAAGTCGTCTTCCTCGCTGTTTTCATTCACTCTGTTGTACATTGCTGCTAACGTGGGTACCTGTTAAGGGAAAGCCATCAGTAAAGACAACATGCATGTGTCCATGCCTAGACTTCCCTCTTAGTTACTCCCTCTTATTACTCTCTCAACGGCGTGAAGTGGCGTTGCGGCAACAAAGGCAGTGAGTAATCGGCTAATATTCCCGATGAAGTTACCTACACTTTTTCAGGAAAGCAGCGTACACTAAAGAACGTGTTGAAAGGGTGTCGTTTCGCCTCACAAAAACAGGCCTGATATCGTGCATGCCTCTCGATTGCATTATCGCCGCGCGCCCGGCACTTCCAGGTCACAAATGGCATGCACGTTATGAGCGTGAGACAGCATTCTTCATAGGAAAGTGGCGAGTGCCGAGAATTCAAGAAAGGAAACGCAAGCAAGCAGCAAAGCAGCCGGTTGAAGATCTCTCCGTCGTCGCTATGGCAACGGCGCGCGCGGCCGCGCTCGCTTCCGCATCTGCTTGCCTACCGTTTCGCCGTCTGTTCCGTGCACACCGCTCCCCGCCGCCGGCCTGCGCCAGTCAGCGAGAAGGGGGGGGGGGGGGAGGGCGTTGGGTAAAGGGAGGGGGCACATGCTGAAGGCCTTGACAGTTTGAGAGAAACACCTATTCTCAATATTCTTGTCAGTAAAACACCGACTCCGTCAAACTTTTGGGAGGGTAGGCGGGCCCTTGGGACACACCCCCTAGCTACGGGCCTGGCCTCTGGACTCCTAGGTGGCCCCGGTCGGTCTACGAAACTTCTTCCGAAGTACCACGGCCCGTAATGTGTGGTCTAGCAAGCCTCGTACTTCATTATATACGCCGTCAAGTCGCTTGAGACTTATTGTAATCAAACGATGTCGAGGCATGAAATTGTGCATATGGACCTGCTAAAGCCTCACTGTCACTGTGCAGCTGTCCGTAATTAGCCAGGATGGCTCTTTTTCGGAGGGGAAGTAAATGTAATGCAAAAGAGCAGCACTACTTGAAGAAGCAGAGAACGCTGCTCTCGTAGAAAAAAAGGCGACGATTCGACAATACAAGCTTTGCGTTGGTTCTACTATTACTGGTTACGTTTCTGCGTCGTCTCTAATAGTAGAGTACTTCTTTAAAACGCTTCATTATATTATAAATGGCTGCCATCATGCTTTCCTTGGTTTCGTTTTGTATTGCCTTCTTATGGTTAACTAAAACCTGGGTTCCTTTTCTTCGTTATTAAGTAATGGGTTGTGTGGTAATAAAAAATAAAACATTAGAAGTTTACTTGCTCCATTTCCAAAAGCGAAACCGAAACTGCAGCAAATATCTTGGTTGCAATGCTCAAGCGAAAAAAAACAAGCAACTAAAACTTCAACAGCGTTGTACTAGTAATAATAATTGCTAGAGTTCTACGTGCCCAAACCATAATATGTTTACGAGGCGTGCCGTAGAGGAGGGCTGCGGAAATTTCGACCACTTCAGGTTCGTAACGTGCTACTGAAACCAAATACACGAGCCTCTAGCATTTTCACCTTGTTGAAAAATGCCGGAGCTGCCGTCAAACATGTGCCCTTTGGGTCAGCAGCCGAGCACCGTAACCGCTGTACCACCGCGGCAAACATAAGCAATTCTGAGAGAGACAAAAAAAAAAACCGCATTGGGATTCGAACCAAGGCCCCAGCGATTGCGCGCAAACAGCCAGCATGGATGATCAAACCCACTCAACCACAGCGCGCGGCGGCTAGCCCGTGATACGATAGCGATTATAAATATACTACGGTCAAACTCTCCTTGCAACGCTCCTTGCAAGTGTCCCCACCTTCCAAAGAGCAGGAACGGAATGCAAAAGTGAAAACAGCTGCTTTCTGTTTGCAAAAATGCGCTGTAGATCATAATTCGATGTTTCACAGCGCAAGGAACGCGGACGACATTGGAAAACACACACAGCGCTGAACTTAAAACTGACTATATTTTCAAACATACAGCAATATATATGCGCTGCAGGAAAGAAAAAAGAATATAGCAAATGAAGCATACAAAAAATTCAAAAAAAAATCGTAGAAGCCCAAACAATTTTGAAACGTGATAAAAAGTGCACGAGTGCAGCTTCGCTTGCTCTTTCGAGCAACGAAAGTGAATTTCTCGTGATCGTAAAATATATGTGATATCGATGATGGGTTGTTGTTTCCTGCGACTAGAATTTTTTGTACACCAGGCCTGCAATTGTCGCGTGACCAAAATCACGTAACATCGCACACCTACTTATGTGACTACAATCACGTAACAACTAGCCACGTGACTAAAAGTCACGTAAAATCAAGTAATTAGTCTTGCCACTAAAATCCCGTAACGTCAAGTAACTATTGACGTGACGTGTTGGCGCCAAAAACTTCGGAACAACCGGGTGGCGCGGGGCAACCTCAGCGTCCGCACTGGACTCTAATAAAGATGTACTTTCTCTCTCACGTGACTAAAATCCCATCACGTAACTACTAGTGACGCGACATTTCCCCTTCAGAACCACTCAACAAGTGCGTAGTCTGGGGAACCGAGCGAAACCTGAGAAGAATAGATTATCCAAGCCTAGCCATAACCTATAATACTATACTAGCAAAAACTTTGCACCTCTAGCAATAGCTTGGTATTACTAGCAAAACTTTAGAAGATAGGTCGAACGCTAGCTCCGCTTTCGGTTCCAGCCTTGCGCAACCAGTACATGCTGCGCACATTTTCATTTACAGATGTTTAAAATGGCATC
Source organism: Rhipicephalus sanguineus (assembly GCF_013339695.2). Classification (NCBI taxonomy): domain Eukaryota; kingdom Metazoa; phylum Arthropoda; class Arachnida; order Ixodida; family Ixodidae; genus Rhipicephalus; species Rhipicephalus sanguineus. Next base: position 198,499,794 of record NC_051180.1, read on the forward strand.
TTATTGCGGTACGTTGAGGTGGGCTGCGAGTGCGTGCGAAAAGCTGCTGAATCACAGGATTTTCGTTTTGTAACTGGGAGCACCAGTCCCTGGACTTCCCGAAAGCTTTGATCCACACATGTCATATCACACGGACCTATCCGATGCAGCGCACAGTGCTATATGATCTTAAAGGAGAAGGCATGCTGGTTTTTTTCTGCTCACGTAGGGCGATAGATATGACAAGAGATGAATAAAAATCCCAGTTTCACCGCAAGGACGATGCAATCAGTGCGATAGCAACAAAAGAAGTAAAGCTGCAGGCAGCTAACTCAGATGCAGTCTCGCGTAACTCTACAAAATGGTGCTGTAAGAGAACACAGCCACTCCAGGTAGGAAAGGGGATTTCGCACAGTCTCTTCGAGTTGAGAGCGCAGCATGTGGAAGGGTATATGAGCCGTCCGCTGATGCTTGTCGAGATAGCGATTTTGATTTCATTTAAGTTAGGGCGAAATCATTGCACTGCTGTTTGAAAAAGAACAAATAACTTTTCCTATTCTATGATTGGCTTAATTATCTGTTGGTTTCACTAGTAGTGTCTAACAAAAAAAAGAACCCCTCGAAAAATTCTCCTTCATTCGTTAAGATTACGACAGACACTTGCGTTAGCCCTAAAGTAAAAAGCAACTGCAAAAACGTCTAACTTTGTCACTTAATTACTATGCCTCGCTTATCTAAAGCTTAGTTCGCTTCCTTTACGTTGCTGAATTGTAGGTACCTGAGAAGATCGTAACGACATCATGAGAAGGGAGAAATAAGTTTCCACCACAATACGCGTACAAAAGTTCGAAAGAGCTTTGTTCACCATAACTTGATCGGGCGTTCTGTTCCTTAGGACGTTTATAAAAGAATAAAGTAAGAATTACAAATGTAGATCTGAACGATGTGATACGCGTGGAGTGTTTAAACATACACTAAAAACTCATATAATACAGAGAAAAAGAAACGGCAGCTCAAGATTACAGTCAAGAACCGAAACCGAAACGAAAGCTCTTATAGCATACTGAAACGCGGTTCCGAAAACACAGCGCGGTTTATTATTGTATCTCCGCCATTGTTCCAACTACCTCTTCTTTCTCCACAGCAGACTACCCACTACTAGTTTATGTCCCAAGTGCGTCGTGCCAGAAGAAGAAGAAAAGTATGCCACAGATAGGCCCCCCCTGCAGACAAGTGGCCGTGGGCACTTGAAGAAAAAAAAATGGTCAGACTGAGCTTGTCAGAATGGGTGCCGGCTTGATCCTTTCAATGCTGACTGTGTCTTCATGCCCATTACGCAGGATTGTAAAATGATGTTCAGAACGCTTGATGACTGGGAAAGGACCGTCATAGCGAGGCTGAAGAGCACGGCGAGACGCATCGACACGAACAAAAACGTGTGAAGATGTCTGTAGGTTTGCCGGCAGAAAAACGTCGTTCTTAGTATGAGCTGAAGTTGGTGATGGGCGCAAGTTTTGCATGAAGACCCGCAGACGCTGGACGAAAGAAGATGGATCCGAAACACTCTGCGTAGTAACGGGGCTGACGAGGTCACCAGGCAAACGGAGTGTGCAGCCATAAACCATCTCGGCTACAGAGCAGGCAAGTTCTGGCCGAAGTGTTGAACGCAGGCCGAGAAGCACGATAGGGAGGTGTGATACCCAATCTTCGGCGTGAGGCTGCGAGGCGAGTGCTGCTTTTAGATGACGGTGGAGTCTCTCCACTAAGCCATTTGATGCTGGATGATACGCAGTTGTGCGAATACGCGCACAACCCAGTAGAGATGTGACAGAGGTGAAAAGCGCTGACTCAAACTGTCTGCCTCGATCGGTAGTCACCGTTGATGGTACACCGAAACGGCTAATCCAGGTAGCAAGAAAGGTACGAGCAACTGTTTCTGCCGTGATGTCAGGCATTGGAGCTGCTTCAGGCCACCTAGTGTACCTGTCAATGCACGTAAGCAAATACGTATTTCCCCGACATGGAGGTAAAGGCCCGACAATGTCCAAATGAATGGTGTCGAAACGTGCATCAGGGAGAGGGAATTTTCCCCATGGAGGCTTGGTGTGCCGTTGTACCTTGATACGCTGACACGCTGTGCAAGTGCGAACCCAGTCACGAATGTTAGCGCGTATGCGCGGCCAGACATAGCGTTCAGTGACCAGGTGTTGCGTAGCTCTTACGCCTGGATGGCAGATGGAGTGGAGGGTGTCAAAAACAGCACGACGCAGCTGTGAAGGAACATAGATACGAGTGCAGTTGTGTGAAACATCGCACCAGAGCGTAACGTCGTCGTCGGGAAAGTTGACTTGTTCCAGTCGGAGGGAAGTAGAGTATCGGAGTCGTGGAAGCTCATCGTCTAATACCTGTGCCTCCGCGAGCGAAGACAATGAAAGGTCGGTGGTGCCTGTCGTGGCATTGATGGTAATACGACTGAGAGCGTCCGCTGCACTGTTAAAACTGCCTTTTACATAACGTATGTCTGTGGTGAATTCGGCAATGAAAGCAAGGTGCCGAAGTTCTCTAGGAGTGTGCGTGGCACTGCAGGAACGTAAAGCCGAAACAAGTGGCTTGTGGTCGGTAAGAATGGCAAATTGTCGCCCTTCAAGGAAGTACCTGAAATGCTTCACCGCAAGGTAGGCTGCGAGGAGCTCCCGTCCGAAAGTACTGTATCGGCGCTCAGTGTCGCGTAACTTGCGGGAGAAGAAGGAAATTGGAGCCCATGCACCATTGATCCATTGATGAAGAGCGGCTCCAACTGCTTCTGAAGAAGCGTCCACCATGAGGCTAGTGGGAGCAGTTGGTGAAGGGTGATGCAGGAGGGTGGCCTGGGCGAGTTTGGTCTTAACGGCGGAAAAAGCTTGATCCGCGACCGTGTCCCAGGGAAGTGCGGCTGACTCGGCTTGCGAAGTCGAGAGTAGTGCTTCCAGAGGCTGCAGCAGTGTAGAGCATGAAGGGATGAAGCGGCGATAAAAATTGACGAGTCCGAGAAAACGTCGCAGACTACGTATGGACGTGGGAGGCGGGTACTCGAGGATAGCTTGAACCTTGTCAGGTAGAGGAGTGATGCCATCTTTAGTGATCTGATGTCCGAGGAATGCTATCTCCGAGACTCCAAACTGACACTTTTCTACATTGATGACAAGGTCGTAATCACGCAGTCGAGTGAAAAGCTCACGTAGATGTGCCTTGTGCGTTTCAGCGTCCTTGCTGGCAACGAGAAGATCGTCGATATAGGCGAAACAAAACGGCAAGCCTCTTGTGACTTCGTCTATAAAACGCTGAAATGTCTGAGCTGCGTTTCTCAAACCGAAGGGCATTCGTAAATACTCATAGAGCCCAAATGGGGTAATTATTGCAGTTTTGGGAATGTCAGAAGGCTCAACGGGGATCTGGTGATAAGCTTTCACGAGATCAATCTTCGAGTATACTGTTGTGCCGGCTAAAAAGGCAGTACAGTCCTGAATATTGGGTAACGGGTATCGATCTGGAACGGTGACTTCATTGAGAGCCCGATAATCACCACAGGGCCGCCAGTCATTGTTCTTCTTGGGAACCATGTGTAGCGCCGACGACCACGAGCTTGATGACGGACGAATGATCTGCAGCTGTAACATATGCTCAAACTCGTTGCGAGCAATGCGAAGTTTATCAGGGCCAAGTCGGCGAGGGCGGCAGTGAACCGGTGGGCCTGTGGTTACGATGCAGTGGGTCACAGTGTGCTTGGGGGTCTTATCCATTGGAGACTGCGTTGTAATCTCCGGAAACTCGTTGAGCAGAGCTGTATATGGTGACGTAGGCGGTTTCACGAAAGTGGGGTTTAGGGCCGTAGCGCGTGACAGAAAACCATTGACCGATAAGCCGGTATAGCTATCCACCAGGCGACAGCGGTTCATATCCACGAGCAGATGAAAATGCCTTAAGAAATCGGCGCCTAAGATTGCGTAGCGTACGTCTGCTATCCAAAATAACCACTGCAGTTTCCTTTTGAGACCGAGATCAAGGGTCAGAGACTTCTGTCCGTAAGTTGCGATGACCGAAGAATTGATCGCTTGTAAAGGAGTAGACTTCTCGCGGAGACGCCGGTCAGTTTTGGACGCTGGAATTATGCTGACTTCTGCTCCAGTGTCCACCAGCAAGCGAAGACCTGTGGTTCTGTCGGTGATGTGGAAGAGGCGGCTTGATGCTTGGCCTTGATCGCCCGCCGCTGTTACTGACGATCGGCCGGAGCGTTTCCCATGCGCCATGAGCAGGGTGGCACACATCTGCGAGCCGCGGCACGAAAACGCCGGTGATAGTAGCATGTGTTCTGCGGTGAAAAGCGGTGCTCGGGCTGGTGGAGGGGCCGTTGCGGAGCAGGCGACGTGAGAGATGGTCGGTGTGGACGAGGATGGTCATTTAAGTTATGAATGCTCAGCAATTGCAGACGCAAGTTAGCGACTTCAGCTGCGAGATCTTTTACTGTTTCTCGAAGGGAATCTGCTTCAGAAATCGGAGAGGTGTGGGCAGCGTTTATGACTGCCGGAGCAACGTCCATCATGTCATCGGCCATTTCTGCCAGCTCCGACAGCGTCTTATCCTGAGCTGGGACAAGAGCCATTCGCACGGTAGGTGGAAGACGCTGTAGAAACAACTCACGTAGTATGGATGTTTCTAAGCCGTCCGGCTGGTCCCCAAGCAGGTGCTGCAGGTGACGTAGAAACTGTGTGGGACGGCGGTCCCCGAGCTCTTCGTTGCACAGAAGTTGCTGAATGCGCCGATGCTTAGGCGGAACGAGTCGGTGAAGAAGAGCCTGTTTGACTGTCGTATATGGAGTGTCACCAGGCGGGCCCACGAGGATGTCGCGTATTTCGGCCATTGCCTGTGGCGGCAACGCTTCAACGAGGAGCTCATGCTTGCGAACTTCTGACGTGATGCGATGAATGCGGAACTTGTTCTCGACTTGAATGAACCATAAGGAGGGATCGGCAAGCCACAGCTGTGGTAGCGTTATGGTAGTAGTACCTCCAACAACGCCGGAAGAGGGTACATGGCCAGGTGCAGTGGCAGCGGTACCAGGGCTGAGGCCGTCGAGATGCTCACGCTGCTCCATGGAAGGTCGCGTTCGTAGTCCGGGTCGCCAATAAATATAGCACACTGAAACGCGGTTCCGAAAACACAGCGCGGTTTATTATTGTATCTCCGCCATTGTTCCAACTACCTCTTCTTTCTCCACAGCAGACTACCCACTACTAGTTTATGTCCCAAGTGCGTCGTGCCAGAAGAAGAAGAAAAGTATGCCACACTCTTTTTTGTTTCGGCGGCGACATCCTGTGCGAAGCTGTGGAACTAAGTCACGGGCTGAAAAAAAAATGCTGATCCGTCGCCCGGAATCGAACCGATGACGGCGCGGTGATGCCGCGCTTTGAACTTGAGCGATTAGCTCTCTCGGCCACGGTGGACGCCTTGTAGCCTGTGGTAAGCAAGGGTTTATCAATTTACCACAAACATTTGAACGACCACGCTTCAAAAAACGCGTTAGGGAACAATGTTATGCCAATTGCGGCAAGTTGAAAATGGCTTCAAACGAAACCTGAGTGTCAGGACTAGATGTGTTTTCCTGACCATTAACATAACTTGCTTAGTTTTACGACAGTGACCGTTTTTGCCTCGAAAAACAGGCCACATTTTTCGCCGTTTCCATAGACTCCCATTGTACAATCTTTAACTGCTCTGGGAACAAAATGGAGCTTACTGCAACGTGATCGCTGCAGTCCTCTCGTGCGTTTAGGTTCCCAGAAGCGCTCTGTGGCCTGCGTTTTTCAACATTCACCCTCTACACTTAATTATTCGGGAAAAACTCGCCAGTTCCATTGAAAACGCGCTAGCTTCGCGCCGGGGCCGCCAGGGGCGCTGGCTGTGATGTGTCCACAAAAGCTGGATATGTTCATATGTCCGTGTTCATTCCTTGCTTTTTTATTTGTCATGCAATTACTAAGAGTTGCAATGACTGGACGGTTGTCAATTTCGTGTAGGGTGTACACACTGTGCAACATGCACGGTGTGTAATTTATCTACAGTCTGCGTTTGTTTCCCTTTGACCTTACCTAGTTCATATCTCCAGAGAGTCTAGTAAAATGCTCACAATTTAAGAACAATTTTCCGGCTGCATTTGTGCTATTGTCATACCTGATAATGAATTTTGGTCTGGTGCTGTTGTTTTCAAACTTTCATCGTGAATATGCAAATAAAGTACTTGTATTTGCAACTTTGCACTAGTTGTCAATGTTTATGTAACATACCAATTCACAACATGACATTTTAGTCTGGTGTGTATATGGTATCAGGCAGCAGGAATAAATAACAAAACACACTTTTATGTCTTTTCCAAGTTACCTTGCCTGCCACAATGATTTGGTACGAATTAACTCAATCAAATTGCTAAGTACATATATTAAGGCAGTTCACATAATGATTGCACACCGATTTGGTGTTAATGAATACTCTGGGGGTATCGTGTCTGCCTACGCCTACCGTACGCTACTGTCGGACTCATTTTTAGTGACACTTATTTGCTAAGAATGAAATGTTTATTAAGATAAATGCACTTAATCAACATTGTTGCAAAATGCACTGGTCTGAAGTGATAAAAGGCAACAAGTACAATCAAAACGTAACACAGCTGTGGCATTTATTTCAACCTAATACTCATGTCATGAACTTCAATTAAAAAAAAGTACAGATACTCTGAAATGGGAGGATGTTAGTTACCTCCTGGCATTGCTACTGCAGTTTAAAACAACTTAAATAATTAAAAAAAATACGAAAAATAGCAGTGAAGGAGCAGGATGTAAACAAGCTTCAGAGCAGCTGTGTCTATATAAAAGTTTTGCCAAGGACTAAAGCAATGCAACCAAAAAGACAAACAAGAAAATATTTACACTGTTCATGTAGCCATCGCATGGCCTTCAATTACGGATTATTCATTGTGACAAAATCATAGGTGGCTGAAGGTTTGCTAAAACGCAACACATGTGGAAGATCTCGTCCATAGCAGGAATCAGTGAAATTGGTACTCGGTGATTTAAGATGTTGTAATGCTTGATCCTCTTAATTGCTCTCTCTACGTGTATTCGGACAGAAGCAACTGAAAAAGTCTGTTCCATTTCCTCGGGTGTGAAGCAAATATTGATTCCTTCTGAAAAAGGTGGCATTATGAGGATTACTCCTCTATCAGCAAGGGAAGTTCTGATGCCTGGGAAGCCCCTGTCGGCCCAAGTTCTGTCTTCCGGTTCAATATTGTTCAGAAACTTGGAATCTAATGTAATATCAGTATCCGAACATCTACCACCATATGGTTTGAACTTGAAGACAACCATTCCATTTGCGATGATAGCAACAAGAAATTTCAGTGTGTAAGTTCTTTTGTAGGAAAGCAGAGCATGTTTTGCTGCCTGACCTCGGGTGGGGTTTCAGTTTTGAGTTCTGTGCAGTCGATGACGAGGTTGCACTGTGAGTAATTTGCCTTAAAACAAGATGGATGTGACAACATTGTGTCAGTTATTGGGGGCTTGTAGATCCAGTCCCTCGTGATTTCAACGAGTGTGTGAAGCACACTGTAGAATGCGTGGGACACAGTTTTCTCATGTACTCTAAAAACAGTAGCAACTGCAGATAATTATATGCACTGCTTCATTTTCATTAAAAATATGAGCACCTTCTTTTGAACTGTAGCGTCGCTGCTCCTGCCCCTCACTCTTGGTAACCAGCCATGCAGTAATACAAGCACGTTGCCGTCGACGCCACATAGGCTTCTGAGAGAATCTTGGTTTGCAATAATACTGTGATAGCCGAAAAAAACACTTTCTCGTGCTGGGACCAACTGCAACGCTCCTTGCAATGTGTTCTTGAGTGACAACACTTTCACATTCTGTAGCAGCAGCCTCAACACTTTAAGGGTAAAGCCCAGGATCTTCACCTCCTTCAATGTTGGGGAGAACGTCATCTGTTTCGGTGCTCTGAATCTGCGGGCAAGGAAACAAAAAATAGAAACTGTAGTTACGTGCATTTGAAATTCCAGGAATTCATACCAAGCACATCTTCATCATGGCAAACTTACATCTTGTATTTCAGTTTCAAGATTTTTTTGGGCTGCACGAGAGCTTGGTACAGTGCTGCTTGCACTTTCAGCAGAAGTCGAGGGGTCTGTACTTTGCATAGTTGTGGCTGCTGCATCTGCCTGGTGTCTTTTCTGCCATCTGAAAGTAAAAATGCTGAGGCATGTATATGACGCATGTAGATAGTGAACAAGAGTTGCTATAAATTTTCCAGTTATATATCTTTAGCTCACTCAGGCACAAAATTGTTAAACGAGTTCGAGCACACCCGTCTTTTTGTTACTTTGTTCTACAGGTTTGTTCTTAGGCATATCAGCACAAAAATCAAGGAATTTCAAAGTGGTTCATATTGAAAATATCCTGAACACCAGACTTGAGTATATTCTGTATTTTTAGGCACATTATGATAACGTGTTTAATCGAGCAATTCTTTACAGAAAGTAAATTGTGCCAGTCTTTTAATTTTGTAGAGCAGGTAAAATACGGCCTCGTGCGTTTCTTATTATCACTTTCGCTGTTTTGGTTTTCGCCCACAAAGACTGTCAGCAACGCTCAACGCAAACCGCGCCTCATTGTTCGAGAAGCTTCGCGATTGTTGTAGATCGTTTTAAGATTGCGCGCAAGACGCGAACACTAGAGCTTACTCTAGAGCACCAGCGATAACGCTGGAATATTCGCCGGCACATGTATAAATGCCGACACGCTTCACCGCTTGTCAGTTGATCGACGGTCGACGCTCTGTCCGCCGCTATCAGCGTATTGCTGTAGTTTGACTTTGTTTCCCGGCCACAAGTTCGGCCAAATAAAGTTTCATCTCTCACGTACTGACGTCACGTACTTCGTCGACGTCACGACCACGTGATATCTGGTGGAGGTGCTCCTCTTCAATGATCCGGACGCCCCCGCTAAGCGTTGACCCAAGCCCACGCTGCGAGGAGGACGACGGCAAAGAAAACCCGGATCGTCGCAGGCAGAAGGGACTGCAGCCAGAGTACGGGCTCCTTCCCGAAAAAACCAGGCAGCCCCAGGTCCGAACACCGACCGCAGCGACGATGACCGACCCCGTGCAGCCTGCGCCGATACTTCTCCGATACTTCTCCGCGGGTCGTTATTCGAAGACCCGGAAACCTGGCTCGAGAATTTCGAAAGGGTCTCAGCATTCAACAACTGGGACTCCGAAGACACGCTGCGCCACGTTTACTTTAACCTTGAAGACGCAGCAAGGACCTGGTTCGAGAATCGGGAGTCCACTCTTCGAACTTGGGACGCCTTTCGCAGCGCTTTCCTGGAGACGTGTGCAAGGGTCGTCCGAAAGGAAAGGGCCGCAGCCTTGCTAGAGACACGGGTCCAACTTCCAAATGAAAGCGTTGTCATCTTTGCAGAGGCAATGACCCGACTGTTCCGCCACGCTGACCCATCCATGCCCGAGGACAAGAAAGTCCGCTTGCTAATGCGAGGGGTAAAGCAAGAGCTCTTCGCTAGGCTGATGCGGAACCCAACCTCGACAGTCCAAGAATTCGTCTCAGAGGCGACGACGATAGAGAAGACGCCGGAAATGCGCAAGCGCCAGTATAATCGCCGATCGATTCAAGACAGCCCAGCTGTTCATGCCGTCGGCTCCGACGACCTGCGCGAAACGATCCGAGCGATCGTGCTGGAAGAACTGCGCAGGCTGTTACCCTCACCACAGCCTGAAGTTGCCTCAATCGCTGGCATCGTCCGATTGGAAATACAGCAGTCTCTGAGCACCCCCGAGTCAGCGCAGCCGCAGCTGCAAGCAGTGAGCTATGCTGCTGCAGCCCGACGGAACGGCCTCCCTCCTCGCCCACGCCAAGACGCCGCGCCGCCCCAGCAGTTCCACCGCCAGGCACCGCCGCCGCCGCCACCAACGTCATACCGCCCGCCAGACGGCCAGCGATACACGCCGAGGAAGACCGACGTTTGGCGCGCTCCCGAACACCGCCCACTCTGCTACCACTGCGGGGAGGTCGATCACACGTACCGCCGCTGCCATAACCGACAGATGGGGCTGCGCGGATTCGCCGTCAACGCGCCGCACCCGCAGCCAGGCGAACGGCCTCGAGACATCGACGACTACCCCACCGGAACACAGTGGCAAGAACGACGACCTTCCCGCTCGCCGTCGCCCGGCCGCTACATGTCACCGCACCGCCGTCAGTACACTGGCCCAAACCGGGGCCGGTCGCCTAGCCCGTATCCGGGAAACTAAGGGCAGCAACCAATGGAGGTGCGGTTGCTGTACGACGAAATGCCGAAGATCCCCCGTGGCCGCCGACGACGACAACACGACAAGACCTCCAGAACACGACACGAAGCAGACGAAGCTCAGCCGACGAAACCTCGCAGACCGAAGAAGACCTCACGACGCAGTATGGAAGCAACGCAACGAATCGACGCAGCCTAGATCCGACGCCGCGACCTAACCGCAACGGAAGGCGACGGACTAGCGACTTCGACGTTCTCATCGACGGCCACAACGTCACCGCTCTCGTCGACACTGGGGCCTACTATTCCGTCGTCAGTGGGCCATCCGCCACCAAGCTGAAGAAAGTAAAGCCCGCTTGGAGTGGACACGAAATCCGGATAGCTGGAGGCCACCTGATAACGCCGATTGGTGTCTGCACGGCGAGCGTAACCACCAATAGCCGGACTTATCCTGCGAGCTTTGTAATCCTAGAAACCTGCTCCAGGGATGTCATACTTCGAATGGACTTCCTTAGTGACCACGGCGCCGTCATCGACCTGAGGTCTGAGTCGATACCACTAACCTCAGACAAAGCGCTCCCGCCCCACGCGACACCAGGGAACCATGCATTGAATGTGATAGAAGAGCAGGTGACCGTTGCGCCGCGCTCCAGCGTCATTATTTCCGTCGGCACCGAAAATCCTGCGAACCTTGAAGGCGTAATCGAGGGCAATCAGCGCCTACTCCTGAACCGTCAAATTTGCGTCGCACGAGCTATGGCCGAGCTGCGTGACGGTAAAGCAAAGGTAGTGCTGACAAACTTCAGCCACGTATATAGGCACCTCAACATCGTACGACGGTCGCGCACAATCTGTGGCCGCCAGCAATGCTTTCGCCCTCTTCGCTGCTGCCGAACCTGCTTCGACGAATTGAGGTCCCGAACCAGATTTCGACGTCAACCCGAGCCTTCCGAAGGTCAAGCAAGACCAGCTCAAAAGCCTGCTCCTGCAATACAAGGACTGCTTCACGTCGTCGTCAAGGATTCGACAGAACCCAGTCGCGAAACATCGCATCATAAAGGAGAAACTGCCCGACCAATCCATCAGTAACCGTGCCGAGTTTCGACACGAGAACGCGAGGCCGTCAAGAAACAGGTCGAGGAAATGCTCCGCGACGACATCATCCAGCCGTCCAATAGTACGTGGGCGTCACCTGTGGTGTTAGGAGGAAGAAGGATGGGACCCTACGTTTCTGCGTCGATTATCGTCGCCTGAACAAAATCACCAAAAAGGACGTGTACCCTCTCCCACGTATAGACAACGCCTTAGATCGACTCCACACGCGACGTACTTTTCTTCGATGGACTTCAACACCGGCTACTGGCAAATCGAAGTCGACAAGAGAGACCGAGAAAATACTGCTTTCATAACACCGGACGGCCTGTTCGAGTTCAAGGTCATGCCCTTCCGTCTTTGCTCGGCACCTGCGACTTTCCAACAAGTCATGGATACAGTATTAACTGGCTTGAAGTGCCAAACTTGCCTTGTTTACTTGGACGGCGTCGTTGTGTTTTCGTCGAACCTCGACGAACACCTCCAGCGCCTTGAATCCGTACTTCAAGCAATCAAGAACTCCGGGCGCACCTTGAAGCCAGAAAAGTGCCGCTTCGCTTACGAGGAGCTACTTGTTTTGGGTCAGTGATCAGCAAGACTGGAGTGCGCCCAGACCCGTAGAAAACAATTGCCATCGCCGCTTTCCCGCCAACCACCGACAAGAAGGCCGTTCGCCGATTTCTCGGCTTGTGAGCCTATTACAGACGCTTTGTCAAAGACTTTTCCCGGATTGCCGAGCCACTAACGCAGCCCATGAAGACCGACGTCGAATTCAGGTGACAAACAGCGCAAGTCGAAGCATTTCATGAACTGAAACGACGCCTCCAGACGCCTCCGATACTCGCGCATTTCGACGAATATGCCGATACGGAGATTCACAACGATGCAAGCAGCGTAGGACTCGGCGCCGTCCTTGTGCAGCGGACGGACGAACTGGAAAGGGTTATCAATTATGCTAGCCGGTCGCTGTCTAAGGCAGAGGCCAACTATTCTACAACAGAAAAGGAGTGCCTCGCCACCATCTGGGCTACGTCAAAGTTTCGCCCCTACCTCTACGGCAGGCCCTTCAAAGTTGTGAGCGACCATCACGCCTTGCGTTCGCTAGCTAACTTGAAAGACGCTTCAGGTCTCCTCGCACGGTGGAGCCTAAGACTTCAAGAATTCGACATTACCGTCGTGTACAAGTCCGGAAGAAAACACTCCGACGCCGACTGCTTGTCTCGTGCCCCCGTCGACCCACCACCGCCTGACGACCAGGATGATGACAGCTTCTTGAGAGCCATAAGTGCCGACGACTTCGCCGAACGACAGCGAGCCGACCCGGAACTGAAGGTTCTAGTGGAATACCTGGAGGGCAGGATTATTGTTGTCCCAACAGTATTCAGGCGAAGATTGGCATCATTTTCCTTGAAAAACAACGCCCTTTTCGCGCTTTTCGCCCATTTCCTTGAAAAACGTGGCATAGCGATGAACTGTCTGCGCGGCGCTCTACAGAAGTCTTGCCGACACAGGGTCGCGGAAAGCGTGCAAGCGCAAGTGTCTCGCTTGGCAGACGCAGGGTTCCCCCGTGAACTGGTGGCCTCTGTTGCAGAAAGCCTTCTCAAAGAAGTAAGGAATGAAGCACGTTCTTCCACAAAGGAAGACCGAAGCCGACTTGGTATTCGGCGGGTAGGGGTGCCCTACATTCATCAGCTTACGCATCGGTTGAAAAAAGTGGGCAAGAAATGCGGTGTTGATGTGCTCTGCACTGCACCGGGTAAGCTGATGCGGTTGTGTCCTGCTGTGAATGAGAATAGAACGCAAGGATGCACAAAAAACACGCTACCGGTTTCGTTTCCTGTGTTGAAGGCGTCGTCTACAGTATCCCTTTGTCGTGCGGAAAATATTACGTGGGACAGACGGGACGCCGTTTGAATGACCGGCTAAGAGAGCATCGAACAGCGGATTCATCGCTTGCCGCGGGGGGCCACTTGGCCGATCATTGTAAGCGTTGTGGGTGCACCCCAGCATTTGGTGCAACTCGGGTGTTGGGAAGGGGTCATGACCAGATACGACGTGAGATATGTGAGGCCATGTATATAAACAGGGAGGCGTATAGGTGTGTAAGTGTGTCCTCAATTGCCCTAACGAAAAAGGAGATTGGCTTCTTGGAAGGGCGCATGCGCGACGCGTAGCTTGGCACGTGCAGCTTGATGCGAAGGCAGAATGGTGACGTTTCCATCAGTTTAGATGTTGTTTTACACTTTACATGTCACGTGTGCAGAGTAAAATTTTCAGTTGAAGTCTAGCGGTCGTCCTGTGTGCTTCTTTCTCTGTCCTTGTTTTGTTCCGCTATATTATGTATTTAACTCGTAAAGAAGAACTTCTGTCCGCCCCGAGCCAGCTACCTTATCGTCGTACCTTCGGGACTGCGACCAGAAATTCTTCATGCCCTGCACGACGACCCGACGGCTGGTCACCTCGGACTTTCCCGCACGCTCACACGAGTACAGGAAAAGTACTACTGGCCGCGCCTTGCCACCGACGTCACTCGCTACGTAAGGACGTGCCGAGACTCTAAGCGACAAAAGACACCGCCCGCAAGACCAGCAGGCTTCCTTCAGCCGAACGAGCCTCCTCGGCGACCATTCCAGCAGATCGGGACCTCCTGGGGCCGTTCCTAACGTCGACTTGCGGAAATATATGGATCGTCGTGGCTACCGACTACCTCACCCGCTACGCCGAAACAAAAGCCCTGTCCACAGGCAGTGCCGCTGAGGTAGCCAAGTTCTTCGTTGAGAGCATAGCGCTTCGACACGGCGCCCCAGAGGTTCTCGTCACCGACAGTGGTACGGCGTTTGAGGCTGACCTAACTCAGGCGATCTTAGAATACAGCCACACAAGCCACCGCCGGACCACCGCGTACCACCCACGCACCAACGGCCTCACCGAGCGTCTAAATAAGACCATCGCCGACATGCTCGCCATGTACTGTCGGCCGCAAAAGTTTGCGGAATGTGCAGCGCGTGGCGGAGCGACAGAAAACTGCATTGCTGCGTCACCTACCGTGATGCGGCGGGTGTTGAGGCTATCGGCCGCAGCCTCCGCGATTATATCCGGCAACTGCACGTTGTCTAAACGCGCCGTCGCTAATCGCCGAGGCCGATAGCCTCAACACCCGCCGCATCACGGTAGGTGACGCAGCAATGCAGTTTTCCGTCGCTCCGCCACGCGCTGCACATCCCGCAAACTTTTGCGGTCGACAGTACGTCGACGTTGAACGCAAGACGTAGGACGCCACCCTTTCTTCCGTACGTGACCTTCCCGTACAACACGGCCGTACAAGAAACGGCACAGATGACGCCATACAAGTTGGTCTACGGACGGAGCCCGGCAACGACGCTCGACGCCATGTTACCGAACATGACCGACGAGGAAAACATCGACGTGACCATCTACCTACAGCGCGCCGAAGAAGCACGACAGCTCGCCTGCCTGCGGATTAGGAACCAGCAGACGACTGACAGCCGTCGCTACAACCTTCGACGACACCACATGGAATACCAACCCAGTGACTGTGTATGGGCATGGAAGCCAATACGCCAACGGGGACTTAGTGAGAATCTACTTCGACGATACTTCGGACCGTACAGGGTACTTCGACGCCTCGGCGCACTCGACTACGAGGTTGTCCCTGATGGCATTACGAACTCTAAGCGGCGCCGTGCGCGACCTGTAGTCGTCCCTGTCATGCGCCTCAAGCCATATTACGCGCGGTAGTCAATCTGAGGACTGTACTTTTGCTTTATTATTGTACTTTCTTGCTTGTGCTTATTGTTTGTTGTACTATCTTGCTTGTGCTTATTGTTTATTGTACTTTATTGCTTTATTGTTGTTATTTATTGTTGCATGCATTGGCCACCCCCTCCCGTGTTATGTTTTAAGCATCGGGACGATGCATTTTCTGAGGGGGGCAGTGCCACGTGCGTTTCTTATTATCACTTTTGCTGTATTCGGTTTCCGCCCACAACGACTGTCAGCAAAGCGCGCCTCATTGTTCGAGAAGCTTCCCGATTATTGTAGATGGTTTTGTTAAGATTGCGTGCAAAACGCGAACACTCGAGCTTATTCTAGAGTTTGCGCGGCAACCAACGATAACGCTGGAATATTCGACGGCACATGTATAAATGCCGGCGCACTTCACCGCTTGTCATTTCAGCGACGGTCGACGCTCTATTCGCCGCTATCAGTGTATTGCTGTAGTTTGACTTTCTGTTTCCCGGCCAAAGGTTCGGTCAAATAAACAGTTTCATCTCTGATGTGCTGACTGCTGCCTTCGTCGACGTCACGACCACATGACAATACAATACCTAGCGTGGCACTTTAAAATTCAATAGCTGTTTGAAAAGGCATACTGTGCTTTCTTTTTAAGCTAATCAAGCAGTACCCTGCTTGTTTAAAGTAATTATGCGGATAACCAAACAGTCTCAGACTTAACAAAACTATACAGAACCCTTTCAGCTACATTATAGTTCTTCTTTCAGCCGGGGCGCTGGCCGGGGCAAATGAGATATGGCGCGATGCGGTTAGCCCGCGCGCTTCTCGAGATGAAAGCATGTGATATATTTTGTTAGAGCATTAGAAAAACAATAGCGCGTATACTGGGAAGTCTTCCAGACTCGAAAAGTGGCAGTGAGAAGAGATTACTAAAGGTGCATGCCCGTGGTGCGAGAAAAATCTTCGGTGCTCACTATTTTCTGCTGCAAGCGATGTTATCAGCTCAGTACGTTGCGCGGCAGCTTTTTGTCGCCTCCACTAATCTTCAAGCGGTCGTTTAGACCCGCTATCTTTCGTTCGCGGCACGACAGTAAACCAACGAGTGTGTGTCCTATTAATCTCGGTGGAGAACGCACTGACGTACGCGACACCTTCGTGTGTCGGCGACAGCACCAGCCACATATCGACAGGTGTTTTGGCGCCTCTTGGTCAGCAAGCGATGGTGTCCTTCAACCGCGTTTTTCGAGGCAGCAAACAGCGTGCGAACATAAAGGAAAAATAGGTGTCGTGAAGTATATCAGCGCGCCGCATCTTTCTGTAGCGCGGGAGATACACGTACAGCACCGCTCAGTACCTTTGAATTTTTCGCAGACTCATCAAACGCATTCACACCCACGCACGAACACACACACATACACAGAAATAACTAAATAGACACGCCTTTTTTTTAGACACGTGTGCGTTACCTACTATACGTCCAGTTCTCCAACAGCAACATTACTGCGCACATTTAAAAACCGCAGTTGAATGGGGCTCAATGCATTGCGAAACATGCTCAAGAACAGAATTTTGAATTCGTAAAGGAACAAAATGGTTGGCTAAACTGACCTGCCGAATCTTTCCATTCCACTTGTTGAGTCAAGCGGAGGCCGACGTCTGTAAAGAGGTGGGAAGATTGAGGGCACATAGGCCGAATGGTTCGCCACGTTATTTTTTCTGCTGCCAATGAAGTGGCGGCTGCATATTCTTGAGTTCTCGCTTGGTTGCCACGGTTCTCCGTCAGGACTACACAAAACAATAACAGCACAACAGCATTATCACACTTCTTCACGCGAGCGGCTGTGCCGTGGAGAATGCAAGTAATTCGCTTACCCAACACGTTGAACGGCCCGTATCCAGCGCTGTCGCCTTTCCGCTTCATACGACCGTGATGGGAAGCGGTAAAAGTGAACGTCGTTATCGAGTCCTTAGCGTTCATAACAGAGAACAACGCAACAGTACCGTCGATTGCGGCGCTATTTCGTAGAGCGAGGAGCTGCCGCGTCTGGTTTCGTTTTCGCAATCGTCTGCGACTGGCGATAGTGAGCGAACAATCACTTTATAGCAGTTCGGTGGCGCGTTCAACTAGCGGAGAGAAATTCATAGCTCTCCTTCTCAGTGTTAAATGCGCAAAACACACAAAATAATAAGCTTAATTGTTGTTTCGCACTCGCTTGTTGCACCTGGTTCCATAGCAAACTGTGCAAAGGAGTCGGGCTTTGCACTACCCAAAACTGCTGCGACAGGTGGCGCCACGCGTCTGCGAAACTCTAGAGTCTGACGTCTAACAGAGAAAGCGGTGTGAAAACCAGAAGAGCGTCGTTCATTGGACGCTGAGCTTTCTTACTGAGATCGCCCGCGGCCGGACTGGAAACGCAATGCGTCTGTTTCCGCCTCCCGCCGCACCACCGTGTTGTCGCTGCGACTCTGCCGTTGCTAAAGTCCCTGGATATTTTTGGGAAAGTACCGTCTTTCTTTTAACCGAGCCGCCACGTCGAGCACCCTCCTCTTCCGCCTTCCACCTCCCCGCTTCATGGGCCGTCGCACGGGAAACGCGCGCGAACTCCTTTCTTTTTTTCTTCGCGTTACTACCGCGGTTCTGGCTCTTCGTGGTCAGCAACGTTGCGCGCGTTATCAGCGTGACATAACCTTCTTGGTAGGAAAGTGGCGCGAGCGGGGTTATAGGGCCGGCGCCCGCACGGTGGCCGTTTGGGAGAGGATAGAGATAAGGTTTGGGCACTTGGGAGAGGAGGGTTGGACACTTTGGAGAGGATATGGAGGAGATTGTCGCTACTTTCTATATATTAAGGGACTTTAGCCGTTGCTAGGGTGTCTTGATGCCCGCGCGCTCGGCTGAGGGTGAGGACAGCCGCGACATCCGGAAATAAGTGCATGCTAGCAAACTTTTCCTTTTCTTTTATGAAGCTTAGGCAGCATTTAGTGCTGTTGTTGCCTAAATGTTTAATAAGGGAGCATGTAATTCGTGTAAGCTGACGGCCTGTGAATGTGTTATGCGCTAGAGGTAGACGTAGACTTCGTTATGTTGAAAACGAATCCTCTTCCTTACGCCGGAAACGACAGGGATAAGTCTAAAGCCTTATTTATTTTTCTCTTAAACTCTGAATTCCAAATACACAAATAATTGTTTAAATATTTATATACATGTCAGCAGCAGCAGCATATGTATCTCAACACATTTTAGTGTTGCGAAGCTACCTAAGCGCGATTAAATGGGCTTATTTTGCTAAGTTTACAAACAATTTACTCGTTTATTAGGAATGGCATCGTACATATTGTGCACAAGATAAAGGGCCGACGGGCAGTATGGCGCAAATATCTTGTTAAATGAAACGAAAGTTACTTTATCATTATTATTGCTAATATTTCTTGCTCACAATACTTGCACAATATTTGCTCGCATATTTGTATCGGCACTCGAATTGCACCTTGAGTCGTTATGAAAACGGTGAATACGTTGCTATGTAGTATGCCGTAATACTGTGCATATGCGCATTATCTGCGCGTTTTTTCTTCTTTTTTGTATCTGCAGCCTTTCTTTTCTTATTGTATGCCCAATTGCATGCACATGTTATTCAGTGTTTTCAAAACAGTTTTGCATTTCGTGCGGCAGATCCACTGCGTCGTTTGTCTGTTATGTTAAAAATAATATCTTCGGTTGTACGTGCCAAAACCACGATATGATAATGAGGCACGCCGTAATGGAGTGCTCAATGAATTTGACCATCTGGCGTTCTTTAAGCTGCACTAACATCGCACCGTACACGGGCCTCTAGCATTTCGCCTCCACCGAAATGCGACCGCCGCAGCCGGGATCGAAACGGCGACTTTCGTGTGGTCGTGAACGCAACGTTCCGCAGCCGTTCCGTTCACGACTGCGGACCGTGCAAAAGTATGCGCGAGCGGGCGCGAGCGTCTTTCTCGGCAAGCATCAAGCAATCAAGCAGCAATCAAATACACCTATAACTACGGTTAGGGAGCCTACATGAACGACCGTTTTTAAAACGGTCGTTCATGTAGGCTCCCTAACTACGGTAGGGTCGCTGCGCCTCTCGCGTTGAATAGTGACGCTAACCGCGGAGAAACGCTGCCATTGTGTTGGAGTCGTTTGCGAAGGCCGTAAGACGCAACGCTCGCGCGCCTTCCCAGTCCGGCCTTGTGTCGCCATACCGCGGAATTAAAGAGTTAACGGGAAGATCACACCAGAACCGGGCTAGAAAGGCGAAGGGAAACGCTGCACGCCTGGTGTCTCCCCTTTAGTCTGGCCGTCATTTACCATGGTTCGAGCGGAGAACGCGGTGTAACAGACAAGCGAGCGTCGCGGAGCTATTCTTTAATAGGGACGGATGCTATACGCGATGCTTGGGCTAAAGTGGCCACGTCGCAGTGTAAGGCGCTGACAAAATTACGCTACTTTTGGGAACGCGCCCAATGACACGGCCGTACCAACAGTGCAACGGCGCGTTGCCGAAGCTAATCGCGGAGGCCATTCTTTACATCACTCTACTTCTTCAGACGGCGACACCACCCGCCAACCAAGATCACTGTGAGAGGAAAGTGTGACAGATAAAAGGCGCGTCCCTGAACGCTTCTGAATGTGTGACCGAGGCGCAGTGGTTGGAGCGTCCGTCACCTGTCGTCGCGGACCGAGAGGACATGGGTTTGACTCCCATTGAAGAAACTTTTTTGCTTGTTTTTCTATTCCATCTGATAATGTCCACTTTGCTGCCGTATTTTCGTGGCGGAAATACATCACGAAAGTCTTGGTGGACCCCGGCATAAAACACTTTCGTGTTAAAAACTAGAAGAAAATCACTATCGTGTTATATGGATTCCTATGGCGGAGGGATCAACCAAATTTTTCTTTTCTTGGCGCGGCCGAGTAAGCCGCGCCATTCATTCAGCAACAGAGGTACCAATGTCGGTTCCACTAACATCCTGTTGCTGGGCTAGTTGGTGAATACTTGACATCTTCATTTTAACGCTAAAAGGAAACACACATCTGAGACAACGGGGCACGAGTTGCTCAGAACTGGTTTATGTAGTGGTTGCAATGAAATACATAGGAAGGCGGCGCACGGACGAACCGAGCGCATATCTAGACAAGAGCACTTATCAGTCTGATAATAAACCTGATATCTCTCTACTAAAAGAATTTGGACCGGTCGCTAACTTATTCAGTTCCTCTTTTCTTTATGTAAGACGCCTTCCGCAATTCACGGACTGATTTGTTGCGGCTTCTACCTAGGATATTGGCTTTGCGAAAGATCGGCGCAGGTGAATTTTCTGCAGTGGGAGGAAAGATGGCTACCACTCCTCAGTCGGCTATGCGCCAAATTTAAAGAAAGTGGATGGTGCCCAATGTTGGGGACCTAAGTGCTTCGAACAGACCGCGTCAGGCACTATGACGTCAATCTTATGAAGGATCTCACGAACACGACTTAGTTCCCCGGAAGCTTACACCGGCAACGGTACTATCTATTCATCGGCATGGTGCATGCGTTGCTGCGCACGCCGTTTCCGCCAGAAATGTGGAATCACATGAAGCGAGCCAAGCAGTTTCTAAACAGGTGATTGTGAGAGCACCTATGCGTGCGAATTATATAAAAGAGATCTCCACGATGTGCGCCTTCAGCTTCAACGCAGTATGCTACTCGACATAGCAAAGATAAAAAATCCGTAAATAAGGGGTGGGTGCTCGAGCCGACGTTTCGACAAGTGGACTTGTCTTCTTCAAGGCTGGAACTGATTTCCTTAGCTATCGTGTGTATATGCTTCGTGCCCTCTCCACCAGAAGGGAGAAGGGGAGGGGAGGAGAGGCCACCGTAACGACTGGGTGAGTCGTCACGCAGCTTTTCATCGCAGCTTCCATCTTCCACTTCGTGCCGTTTTCTGGACATAGGAAAGCAACATGCAATGAATCGTCACATTCCGAGATGTGGAAGTCTTCCGCGAAGAGCTGGTGAATCCTTCAGGGCACTCCTTCCAGAAGTTATGAAGCTTCTACGAATTGCAGTGATGATTCCTGCCAATTCTTGTTCTTCAGCAATATTTCGCATATCTCGGTATTGTAAACAGTTACCTGCCCTGAACAATTGCTCCACTGCCAGAAACAGCTCGCTTGGCAAGCGAATCTAGATCTTGTGGCCAACGAGCTGTTTCATCGAACGGTGTCAGCCGATTCATTGAACGGTCGTTAAAAATACACATTTTATGTTGAAATCAAAGGCGACCCTGCTCAGCAAAAGGCTCTGAGATGTCTTCCGTTCCTCAAGTTTCTTGTTTTCTCAGTCGTTTACATCTATATTTGGTTTTATCTATGCGTATAGAACGACCGTTATACCACAGAGCAGTAATAGTTTTCGTATTGCTGTGCCCTGAATGTAAAAAAAATCATTTTCACCGCAAGGGCGAAGCAATGAATGTGATTGCAGCAAATTGTAGTGTTATACGAACTAAGGCTGGCCGCTAACTGTTTTGTATTCGATGTCGCGTAACTACAATACGCTGGTGTAAGAGAATACGGCCGTTCCAGGTATGCTCTCCGCATAGTCACTTCGCGTTGAGAGCGCAGCACGTAGAAGGGTATACGAGCCGCCCGCTGTGATGGCGGCCGAGATAGCGGCCGCGCCTTAGATTCAAAGTTCGAAGCTGCTCCCCGCGCGAGACCCCCACTCCGAGCAAATGCACCTTCCGTCGCTAGGAGGGCGCATGCATCTTTTCGTTCTCCTCAAAGACTGGCGGGGCGTTTCCTGTCTGCTTCGACGGCAGGCCTCCCGAGCGGGGTGATGTTATCGCATGCACCCTCCGAGAAACAGAAATGGGCCCGGTCATTTGATCTCTGCTTCGGCGGTGTTCGTCGCCACCGCTCCCGCGCTTTTACCCGCGGTAAAGCATATGACGCGCGGGGGGATCTTATCAATTTGGACTTCATACGGGAGGGACATCGCGGCGACGGCGACAGCAAAAGCCCGTCGAGAATATCCATATAATTGCTATCGCAATAAGACACTGTGAAATGTCAAGCGCTTTTGCAATTGTAGCCCTCAAGAGAGAAGTGGTGCTCGCAATGCAAGTATCTTGACTCATGTAAAATTTACCTGGGAAAGAAATGGTTTCTTTTCGGTACGATTAGTTGACATATATTTTGCAAGAATTCTTATTGTAACTTGGCTACTGCGGCGAAAGGCTGGAATTCTATGAAGCAGGATGTCTGTACAGGCTAGTTGGTATTCCAGCAGGGTAAGCGTGTTGGCTAGTTGGAAGTCAGCGGTGGTCTCTGTCGGTTCCCTTCATCTCTTGCTGCGCTGTACCCAGGTTTATTATGGAATTGGTCAGCGCGGGTTAGCGAATTGCGCGTTCATTTTGCGAGGGGAAGGAGTCTGCACTGTTCCTCATGGCAGAGTTGTGATGGCATGTGCCCACTACCACCGAAAGACATCCATTTATGTTTACCTGTGTGCAGATGACAATTCTCTTCCGCTTTTGTCACATGTTCTTGTTGCTAGAATATTGCCGCGCGGCAATATAGCGAGAACAAGTTGAATCAATACTCGCTGTACGACGATAGTGACGAGCACAGACGCCGGTCGTCGAGTAATTTTATTGTCGGTGCAACAACTCGTCTTTTATACATGAACTGACGAAAATTCCGCATTTATTCCTGGAGCTCGCGTTTGCTACAGAATACACTCGTCTAACCGTGCCGTGCGCGCGCATATTCGGAACCGCCTAAAACAGTGTCGAAGGTTCACAAACACTGCGGTGTGGCCTGCGTCCAGCGGTGGTATCAGTTTTTTGTGAGTGAAGCCCGACCACATAATACGAATCAAGATACAAGTGTGCACGGCACACTGCCCGTTCACAGAATCCCTTATAGGCTTCGGCAGTTGACTGCTGTGAAGACAGCATTCCCTACCAGCTTCGCAAAGTTCCCACGTGCGTTTCTTAATATCACTTTTGCTGTATTCGGTTTTCGCCCACAAAGACTCTCAGCAACGCTCAGCGCAAACCGCGCCTCATTGTTCGAGAAGCTTCGCGATTATTGTGGATCACTTTGTTAAGATTGCGCGCAAGACGCGAACACTCGAGCTTATTCTAGAGATTATGCGACAACCAGCGATAACGCTGGAATATTCGACGCCACATGCATAAGTGCCGACGCGCTTCACCACTTGTCAGTTGATCGACTGCCGACACTCTGTTCGCCGCTATCAGTGCATACCGTGTGCATTGCTGTAAATTAAATTTCCTTTTCTCGGCTACAAGTTCGGCCAAATAAAGAGTTTCATCTTGGACACGTCGCCTGCGGCCTTCGTTGAGGTCACGACCACGTGACAATAACATTATGCCACTATGCATCATCGATGCAGTGATTAAGTGTGTGTGTGCAGGCAATGAAGGATATAATATGACACAATACTACAAAAACACATAACACGTAGCATAACTTCAAAAACAGGCACAAGCCAGTGTCCGTCAATTCATTCGAGCGAGACAGTTATCATGATGATGATCATCATCATCATAATCATCGTCAGCTTGACCACACCCACTACAGTGCAAGGGCCTCTCCTATAGAGCGACAATTAACCTCGTCTTATGCTTGCATCGGCCACGCTTTTCCCGGAAGCTTCTGAATCCCAACTGCCCCCCCCCCCTATCTTTCTCCCTTACACTGGCACTCAAGCCTAAGGTATGGTCATTTTTAAAGCTAATTTTGCAAGTTTCGTTCAAAGAATCGTAAACCCTCATATAGATCACCCTAGCTCGCTGTAACATATTATTATGGATAGCAATATCTGGAGTCTTACCTCCCGAAAGGACGATATGACTATGAGGTATGCCGTAGTGGAGGGCTCCGAAATTTCGATCATCCAGTGTTCATAATGTGCACCGAATCGCACACCACACCAGCATCTAGCATTTCGCCTCCATCGAAAATTAGCTCCCGGTATGTGCATTCGCATCATAAATGCTGGAAATGGACTTGAAAGTGGGAGTATGGATAGCGTTTCTGTATTACCTCGGGAGGCCGGTAGCTGGGCGTACCAGATGCGGTATCCTTGTAGGTAGCCGTGGATGGCGGTCTTGGGCGGTGGCTGCCACGTAACGCGGATGGACTCCGAGCTCAACGGCGAGCACTGCAGCTCTTGAGGAGCCTGGCTGGGCACTGCAACCAACAAGCGTAATCTCACAAGGTTGAATGAGTGTTGCGGGATGAAATTCTCTACCATGCATAACTACATCATAATCTGCAGAGCTGCACCGCTTAATCTTTGTAAAGGAATTATTTCGTATTTAGCGCAATTATCCCGTGAAAGGAACACGTGTAGTCGTTCAATATCCGCAAGATAGAGTTAAATTATGGCTATACTGTAACTGTGGTAACACACAATGTTTGAATTCTCATAATATTTTACGACCGGGAGAAGCCACGTAACTAACGAGTAGGGCTATTTTTTGCATATACTTACAGTACGATGACACGATA
This sequence comes from Rhipicephalus sanguineus, assembly GCF_013339695.2. Lineage (NCBI taxonomy): Eukaryota > Metazoa > Arthropoda > Arachnida > Ixodida > Ixodidae > Rhipicephalus > Rhipicephalus sanguineus. Next base: position 198,524,532 of record NC_051180.1, read on the forward strand.
GGCGTGAGCAGTGTTCCCCATTAGGGGGAGGGGCGAAGGTTCATGGCAGCGCCCCCCCCTTTACTAAGTCAATGTACGAGGCAGATTTTGCGCCCCCCTCCCTCTTAGGTGACTAGGGGGCGTCCGCCCCTCCTGCCCCCCCTCTTCGTGCGCACGCCCATGGACGACATTACTCTGATATGAGTAACTCTTTAAAAGGAGAAAGAGATAGGAACACCGGATTTGGCTTCCACGGCCCCTCCTCTACCCCTTGGCATCTGGGTTCGCGGCAACGCAACATTCCGCTGACTGCATCCTCTTACGTGCACAGGTATCTACATATCTGGCGCAAAATCACCGCGAACCCGCCGGAGCACTGTACAGCGGTCAATAGAAGTCTGTGCTCCTAGTACAGAGAAATCATCGAACTGGCTGTGTCATCACAGCGCCATGTGCCACCTGTGACGAACGCCACCTGTTCATCTACAGCAGAACCATCTTTTGGAAGCTATATAAACTGGGATCATCCCGGACTCTTCACTTGGCAGTTGGGTTGACGGCAAAGCAACATTCTGCTGACTGCATCCTCTTACGTGCACAGGTATTTACATATCTGGCGAAAAATCACCGCGAACCCGCCGGAACACTGTACAGCGGTCAGTAGAAGTCTGTGCTCCTAGTACAGAGAAATCATCAGACTGGCCGTGTCATTACAGCGCCATGGTCCAACTGTGACGAACGCCACCTGTTCATCTACAGCAGAACCATCTTTTGGAAGCTATATAAACTGGGATCATCCCGGACTCTTCACTTGGCAGTTGGGTTGGCGGCAACGCAACATTCTGCTGACTGCATCCTCTTATGTGCACAGGTATCTACATATCTGGCGTAAAATCACCGCGAACCCGCCGGAGCACTGTACAGCGGTCAATAGAAGTCTGTGCTCCTAGTACAGAGAAATCATCGGACTGGCTGGGTCATCACAGCGCCATGTGCCACCAGTGACGAACGCCACCTGTTCATCTACAGCAGAACCATCTTTTGGAAGCTATATAAACTGGGATCATCCCGGACTCTTCACTTGGCAGTTGGGTTGACGGCAACGCAACATTCTGCTGACTGCATCCTCTTACGTGCACAGGTATCTACATACTTAATGAAAAACCAAAAAGACGCGTACCATCAAGGAAAAAAAGTAAGGACAGGACAGAAAGGGCGTCACTCGCAACTAACTTTATTCCCAGAACATCAGCATCATATATAACCACAGCGACCCTGCGCGCGCACATCGCCTCACAAGCTCGTCAAAAACCGCGATAACAAGATTAACTAATCGAAAAATGAATCGATGAAACTAAATTCACCCCCACGCAGAGCAACAGATGTGTCACTAACACAGCATTCTTTCTTCTTTCTAATATAGTATGCTTCCATAATTTCACGCGCTAAGACATCGTTACTCTTTCCAAGAACGGAAACACTGGCAAACCCAGGCTCACACTTGCAGGAACCACAATGCACAGGCAAATGTGCTGAAAGTTTATTTTTCACCGAAAGTTCGTGCTCCCTCATCCTGTCGTTTATGCACCGGCCTGTTTGGCCGATATATACCCTACCGCAACTAAGCGGGATCTCGTAGACCACGCCAACCGAGCAGGCGACAAAAGGCCTTGCGTGCCTCTTCCCACACGGGGAGGGCCTCGGTGCAGAAGAAATGCGTGGGCACAGGCTAGCCAACTTGCGAGGCGCCGAGAACACCAAGGGTAACTTGTACCTGTTGGCCACATTCTTAAGGTTGTGAGCAACCTTGTGCACATATGGCATAACCATGGGCCTCTTTTCCATAGGCTGCCTATTTCTTCTCGATCCCTTCAGTTTCTGAAGGAGGGTTTCCGAGACTGCAACAACGACAGAACCAGGGTAGCCGGCTGAATACAGCCTCGTGACCTGATTATTGAAACTTTCCTGCATTAGATGAGGACAAGATTTCACCAGCGCTCCTTCCAGGCACATGGAAGCAACGGCCCTCTTGACAAGTTTCGAATGCGAGGCATCATAAGGAAGAAGTGCCATCATAAGGAAGAAGTGCCTTATAATCAGTTTTATATTCAAAGAAAAGGAATCTGTATAGGTTCATGCGTGGCACCTGCGTTATGTAACATATTTTTAGCGGATTTTGACAGAGAAGTGCTCAGGTTATTGACGATGCTGAAGTGAAAATTTTTAGGTATGTTGATGACTTTTTAATCATTTTTAAAGCTAACCCTTCTTTGACAACCACTAACTCAGTGGATGAGGTTTTAGCTGTTTTTAGACAACACGCCAAGGGTCTTTTATTCACGCATGAGCTTCCTGTTGGTGGTGTGCTGCAATTTTTAGACCTGAGTCTCACTTTCTCGGAGACGCACATATGTTGGGCATATTGCCCACGTTCACGCAAGACACTTCTTCCTTATGATGCCTCGCATTCGAAACTTGTCAAGAGGGCCGTTGCTTCCATGTGCCTGGAAGGAGCGCTGGTGAAATCTTGTCCTCATCTAATGCAGGAAAGTTTCAATAATCAGGTCACGAGGCTGTATTCAGCCGGCTACCCTGGTTCTGTCGTTGTTGCAGTCTCGGAAACCCCCCTTCAGAAACTGAAGGGATCGAGAAGAAATAGGCAGCCTATGGAAAAGAGGCCCATGGTTATGCCATATGTGCACAAGGTTGCTCACAACCTTAAGAATGTGGCCAACAGGTACAAGCTACCCTTGGTGTTCTCGGCGCCCCGCAAGTTGGCTAGCCTGTGCCCACGCATTTCTTCTGCACCGAGGCCCTCCCCGTGTGGGAAGAGGCACGCAAGGCCTTTTGTCGCCTGCTCGGTTGGCGTGGTGTACGAGATCCCGCTTAGTTGCGGTAGGGTATATATCGGCCAAACAGGCCGGTGCATAAACGACAGGATGAGGGAGCACGAACTTTTGGTGAAAAATAAACTTTCAGCACATTTGCCTGTGCATTGTGGTTCCTGCAAGTGTGAGCCTGGGTTTGCCAGTGTTTCCGTTCTTGGAAAGAGTAACGATGTCTTAGCGCGTGAAATTATGGAAGCATACTATATTAGAAAGAAGAAAGAATGCTGTGTTAGTGACACATCTGTTGCTCTGCGTGGGGGTGAATTTAGTTTCATCGATTCAATTTCGATTAGTTAATCTTGTTATCGCGGTTTTTGACGAGCTTGTGAGGCGATGTGCGCGCGCAGGGTCGCTGTGGTTATATATGATGCTGATGTTCTGGGAATAAAGTTAGTTGCGAGTGACGCCCTTTCTGTCCTGTCCTTACTTTTTTTCCTTGATGGTACGCGTCTTTTTGGTTTTTCAGTAAGCATGCACCAACTAGCCCAACAAAAAGTTGTATTAAGGTATCTACATATCTGGCGCAAAATCACCGCGAAGCCGCCGGAGCAATGTACAGCGGTCAATAGAAGTCTGTGCTCCTAGTACGGAGAAATCATCGGACTGGCTGTGTCATCACAGCGCCATGTGCCACTTGTGACGAACGCCACCTGTTCATCTATAGCAGAACCATCTTTTGGAAGCTATATAAACTGGGATCATCCCGGACTCATCACTTGGCAGTTGGGTTGACGGCAACGCAACATTCTGCTGACTGCATCCTCTTACGTGCACAGGTATCTACATATCTGGCGCAAAATCACCGCGAAGCCGCCGGAGCAATGTTCAGCGGTCAATAGAAGTCTGTGCTCCTAGTACGGAGAAATCATCGGACTGGCTGTGTCATCACAGCGCCATGTGCCACTTGTGACGAACGCCACCTGTTCATCTATAGCAGAACCATCTTTTGGAAGCTATATAAACTGGGATCATCCCGGACTCTTCACTTGGCAGTTGGGTTGGCGGCAACGCAACATTCCGCTGACTGCATCCTCTTACGTGCACAGGTATTTACATATCTGGCGCAAAATCGCCGCGAACCCGCCGGAGCACTGTACAGCGGTCAATAGAAGTGTGTGCTCCTCGCACGAAGAAATCGTCGGACTGGCTGTGTCATCACATCGCCACGTGCCACCTGTGACGAACACCACCTGTTCATCTACAGCAGAACCATCTTTTGGAAGCTATATAAACTGGGATCATCCCGGACTCTTCACTTGGCAGTTGGGTTGACGGCAACGCAACATTCTGCTAACTGCATCCTCTTACGTGCACAGGTCTCTACATATCTGGCGCAAATTCACCGCGAACCCGCCGGAGCACGGTACAGCGGTCAATAGACGTCTGTGCTCCTAGTACAGAGAAATCATCGGACTGGCTGTGTCATCACAGCGCCATGTGCCACCAGTGACGAACGCCACCTGTTCATCTACAGCAGAACCATCTTTTGGAAGCTGTATAAACTGGGATCATCCCGGACTCTTCACTTGGCAGTTGGGTTGGCGGCAACGCAACATTCTGCTGACTGCATCCTCTTACATGCACAGGTATTTACATATCTGGCGAAAAATCACCGCGAACCCGCCGGAACACTGTACAGCAGTCAGTAGAAGTCTGTGCTCCTAGTACAGAGATATCATCGGACTGGCTGTGTCATCACAGCGCCATGGGTCAACTGTGACGAACGCCACCTGTTCATCTACAGCAGAACCGTCTTTTGGAAGCTATATAAACTGGGATCATCCCGGACTCTTCACTTGGCAGTTGGGTTGGCGGCAACGCAACATTCTGCTGACTGCATCCTCTTACGTGCACAGGTATTTACATAATTGGCGAAAATCACCGCGAACCCGCCGGAACACTGTACAGCAGTCAGTAGAAGTCTGTCCTCCTAGTACAGAGATATCATCGGACTGGCTGTGTCATCACAGCGCCATGGGCCACCTGTGACGAACGCCACCTGTTTATCTACAGCAGAACCATCTTTTGGAAGCTATATAAACTGGGATCATCCCGGACTCTTCACTTGGCGGTTGGGTTGGCGGCAACGCAACATTCTGCTGACTGCATCCTCTTACGTGCACAGGTATTTACATATCTGGCGAAAAATCACCGCGAACCCGACGGAACACTGTACAGCAGTCAGTAGAAGTCTGTGCTCCTAGTACGGAGAAATCATCCGACTGGCTGTGTCATTACAGCGCCATGTGCCACCTGTGACGAACGCCACCTGTTCATCTACAGCAGAACCATCTTTTGGAAGCTGTATAAACTGGGATCATCCCGGACTCTTCACTTGGCAGTTGGGTTGGCGGCAACACAACATTCTGCTGACTGCATCCTCTTACGTGCACAGGTATTTACATAATTGGCGAAAAATCACCGCGAACCCGCCGGAACACTGTACAGCAGTCAGTAGAAGTCTGTGCTCCTAGTACAGAGATATCATCGGACTGGCTGTGTCATCACAGCGCCATGTGCCACCTGTGACGAACGCCACCTGTTCATCTACAGCAGAACCATCTTTTGGAAGCTATATAAACTGGGATCATCCCGGACTCTTCACTTGGCAGTTGGGTTGGCGGCAACGCAACATTCTGCTGACTGCATCCTCTTACGTGCACAGGTATCTACATATCTGGCGCAAAATCACCGCGAAGCCGCCGGAGCAATGTACAGCGGTCAATAGAAGTCTGTGCTCCTAGTACGGAGAAATCATCGGACTGGCTGTGTCATCACAGCGCCATGTGCCACCTGTGACGAACGCCACCTGTTCATCTACAGCAGAACCATCTTTTGGAAGCTATATAAACTGGGATCATCCCGGACTCTTCACTTGGCAGTTGGGTTGGCGGCAACGCAACATTCTGCTGACTGCATCCTCTTACGTGCACAGGTATTACATATCTGGCGCAAAATCGCCGCGAACCCGCCGGAGCACTGTACAGCGGTCAATAGAAGTCTGTGCTCCTCGCACGAAGAAATCATCGGACTGGCTGTGTCATCACAGCGCCATGTGCCACCTGTGACGAACACCACCTGTTCATCTACAGCAGAACCATCTTTTGGAAGCTATATAAACTGGGATCATCCCGGACTCTTCACTAGGCAGTTGGGTTGACGGCAACGCAACATTCTGCTAACTGCATCCTCTTACGTGCACAGGTATCTACATATCTGGCGCAAATTCACCGCGAACCCGCCGGAGCACGGTACAGCGGTCAATAGAAGTCTGTGCTCCTAGTACGGAGAAATCATCCGACTGGCTGTGTCATCACAGCGCCATGTGCCACCTGTGACGAACGCCACCTGTTCATCTACAGCAGAACCATCTTTTGGAAGCTGTATAAACTGGGATCATCCCGGACTCTTCACTTGGCAGTTGGGTTGGCGGCAACGCAACATTCTGCTGACTGCATCCTCTTACGTGCACAGGTATTTACATATCTGGCGAAAAATCACCGCGAACCCGCCGGAACACTGTACAGCAGTCAGTAGAAGTCTGTGCTCCTAGTACAGAGAAATCATCGGACTGGCTGTGTCATCACAGCGCCATGTGCCACCAGTGACGAACGCCACCTGTTCATCTACAGCAGAACCATCTTTTGGAAGCTATATAAACTGGGATCATCCCGGACTCTTCACTTGGCAGTTGGGTTGACGGCAACGCAACATTCTGCTGACTGCATCCTCTTACGTGCACAGGTATCTACATATCTGGCGCAAAATCACCGCGAAGCCGCCGGAGCAATGTTCAGCGGTCAATAGAAGTCTGTGCTCCTAGTACGGAGAAATCATCGGACTGGCTGTGTCATCACAGCGCCATGTGCCACCTGTGACGAACGCCACCTGTTTCATCTACAGCAGAACCATCTTTTGGAAGCTATATAAACTGGGATCATCCCGGACTCTTCTCTTGGCAGTTGGGTTGGCGGCAACACAACATTCTGCTGACTGCATCCTCTTACGTGCACAGGTATCTACATATCTGGCGTAAAATCACCGCGAACCCACCGGAACACTAGCTGTACAGCAGTCAGTAGAAGTCTGTGCTCCTAGTACGGAGAAATCATCCGACTGGCTGTGTCATCACAGCGCCATGTGCCACCTGTGACGAACGCCACCTGTTCATCTACAGCAGAACCATCTTTTGGAAGCTGTATAAACTGGGATCATCCCGGACTCTTCACTTGGCAGTTGGGTTGGCGGCAACACAACATTCTGCTGACTGCATCCTCTTACGTGCACAGGTATTTACATATCTGGCGAAAAATCACCGCGAACCCGCCGGAACACTGTACAGCAGTCAGTAGAAGTATGTGCTCCTAGTACAGAGATATCATCGGACTGGCTGTGTCATCACAGCGCCATGTGCCACCTGTGACGAACGCCACCTGTTCATCTACAGCGGAACCATCTTTTGGAAGCTATATAAGCTGGGATCATCCCGGACTCTTCACTTGGCATTTGGGTTGGCGGCAACGCAACATTCTGCTGACTGCATCCTCTTACGTGCACAGGTATTTACATATCTGGCGAAAAATCACCGCGAACCCACCGGAACACTAGCTGTACAGCAGTCAGTAGAAGTCTGTGCTCCTAGTACAGAGATATCATCGGACTGGCTGTGTCATCACAGCGCCATGGGCCAACTGTGACGAACGCCACCTGTTCATCTACAGCAGAACCATCTTTTGGAAGCTATATAAACTGGGATCATCCCGGACTCTTCACTTGGCAGTTGGGTTGGCGGCAACGCAACATTCTGCAGACTGCATCCTCTTACGTGCACAGGTATTTACATAATTGGCGAAAAATCACCGCGAACCCGCCGGAACACTGTACAGCAGTCAGTAGAAGTCTGTGCTCCTAGTACAGACATATCATCGGACTGGCTGTGTCATCACAGCGCTATGGGCCACCTGTGACGAACGCCACCTGTTTATCTACAGCAGAACCATCTTTTGGAAGGCATATAAACTGGGATCATCCCGGACTCTTCACTTGGCAGTTGGGTTGGCCGCAACGGAACATTCTGCTGACTGCATCCTCTTACGTGCACAGGTATTTACATATCTGGCGAAAAATCACCGCGAACCCGACGGAACACTGTACAGCGGTCAATAGAAGTCTGTGCTCCTAGTACAGAGAAATCATCGAACTGGCTGTGTCATCACAGCGCCATGTGCCACCTGTGACGAACGCCACCTGTTCATCTACAGCAGAACCATCTTTTGGAAGCTATATAAACTGGGATCATCCCGGACTCTTCACTTGGCAGTTGGGTTGACGGCAACGCAACATTCTGCTGACTGCATCCTCTTACGTGCACAGGTATTTACATATCTGGCGAAAAATCACCGCGAACCCGCCAGAACACTGTACAGCGGTCAGTAGAAGTCTGTGCTCCTAGTACAGAGAAATCATCAGACTGGCCGTGTCATTACAGCGCCATGGTCCAACTGTGACGAACGCCACCTGTTCATCTACAGCAGAACCATCTTTTGGAAGCTATATAAACTGGGATCATCCCGGACTCTTCACTTGGCAGTTGGGTTGGTGGCAACGCAACATTCTGCTGACTGCATCCTCTTACGTGCACAGGTATCTACATATCTGGCGTAAAATCACCGCGAACCCGCCGGAGCACTGTACAGCGGTCAATAGAAGTCTGTGCTCCTAGTACAGAGAAATCATCGGACTGGCTGTGTCATCACAGCGCCATGTGCCACCAGTGACGAACGCCACCTGTTCATCTACAGCAGAACCATCTTTTGGAAGCTATATAAACTGGGATCATCCCGGACTCTTCACTTGGCAGTTGGGTTGACGGCAACGCAACATTCTGCTGACTGCATCCTCTTACGTGCACAGGTATCTACATACTTACTGAAAAACCAAAAAGACGCGTACCATCAAGGAAAAAAAGTAAGGACAGGACAGAAAGGGCGTCACTCGCAACTAACTTTATTCCCAGAACATCAGCATCATATATAACCACAGCGACCCTGCGCGCGCACATCGCCTCACAAGCTCGTCAAAAACCGCGATAACAAGATTAACTAATCGAAAAATGAATCGATGAAACTAAATTCACCCCCACGCAGAGCAACAGATGTGTCACTAACACAGCATTCTTTCTTCTTTCTAATATAGCATGCTTCCATAATTTCACGCGCTAAGACATCGTTACTCTTTCCAAGAACGGAAACACTGGCAAACCCAGGCTCACACTTGCAGGAACCACAATGCACAGGCAAATGTGCTGAAAGTTTAGTTTTCACCGAAAGTTCGTGCTCCCTCATCCTGTCGTTTATGCACCGGCCTGTTTGGCCGATATATACCCTACCGCAACTAAGCGGGATCTCGTACACCACGCCAACCGAGCAGGCGACAAAAGGCCTTGCGTGCCTCTTCCCACACGGGGAGGGCCTCGGTGCAGAAGAAATGCGTGGGCACAGGCTAGCCAACTTGCGGGGCGCCGAGAACACCAAGGGTACCTTGTACCTGTTGGCCACATTCTTAAGGTTGTGAGCAACCTTGTGCACATATGGCATAACCATGGGCCTCTTTTCCATAGGCTGCCTATTTCTTCTCTATCCCTTCAGTTTCTGAAGGAGGGTTTCCGAGACTGCAACAACGACAGAACCAGGGTAGCCGGCTGAATACAGCCTCGTGACCTGATTATTGAAACTTTCCTGCATTAGATGAGGACAAGATTTCACCAGCGCTCCTTCCAGGCACATGGAAGCAACGGACCCTCTTGACAGTTTCGAATGCGAGGCATCATAAGGAAGAAGTGCCATCATAAGGAAGAAGTGCCTTATAATCAGTTTTATATTCAAAGAAAAGGAATCTGTATAGGTTCATGCGTGGCACCTGCGTTATGTAACATATTTTTAGCGGATTTTGACAGAGAAGTGGCTCAGGTTATTGACGATGCTGAAGTGAAGATTTTTAGGTATGTTGATGACTTTTTAATCATTTTTAAAGCTAACCCTTCTTTGACAACCACTAACTCAGTGGATGAGGTTTTAGCTGTTTTTAGACAACACGCCAAGGGTCTTTTATTCACGCATGAGCTTCCTGTTGGTGGTGTGCTGCAATTTTTAGACCTGAGTCTCACTTTCTCGGAGACGCACATATGTTGGGCATATTGCCCACGTTCACGCAAGGCACTTCTTCCTTATGATGCCTCGCATTCGAAACTTGTCAAGAGGGCCGTTGCTTCCATGTGCCTGGAAGGAGCGCTGGTGAAATCTTGTCCTCATCTAATGCAGGAAAGTTTCAATAATCAGGTCACGAGGCTGTATTCAGCCGGCTACCCTGGTTCTGTCGTTGTTGCAGTCTCGGAAACCCTCCTTCAGAAACTGAAGGGATCGAGAAGAAATAGGCAGCCTATGGAAAAGAGGCCCATGGTTATGCCATATGTGCACAAGGTTGCTCACAACCTTAAGAATGTGGCCAACAGGTACAAGGTACCCTTGGTGTTCTCGGCGCCCCGCAAGTTGGCTAGCCTGTGCCCACGCATTTCTTCTGCACCGAGGCCCTCCCCGTGTGGGAAGAGGCACGCAAGGCCTTTTGTCGCCTGCTCGGTTGGCGTGGTGTACGAGATCCCGCTTAGTTGCGGTAGGGTATATATCGGCCAAACAGGCCGGTGCATAAACGACAGGATGAGGGAGCACGAACTTTTGGTGAAAAATAAACTTTCAGCACATTTGCCTGTGCATTGTGGTTCCTGCAAGTGTGAGCCTGGGTTTGCCAGTGTTTCCGTTCTTGGAAAGAGTAACGATGTCTTAGCGCGTGAAATTATGGAAGCATACTATATTAGAAAGAAGAAAGAATGCTGTGTTAGTGACACATCTGTTGCTCTGCGTGGGGGTGAATTTAGTTTCATCGATTCATTTTTCGATTAGTTAATCTTGTTATCGCGGTTTTTGACGAGCTTGTGAGGCGATGTGCGCGCGCAGGGTCGCTGTGGTTATATATGATGCTGATGTTCTGGGAATAAAGTTAGTTGCGAGTGACGCCCTTTCTGTCCTGTCCTTACTTTTTTTCCTTGATGGTACGCGTCTTTTTGGTTTTTCAGTAAGCATGTACCAACTAGCCCAACAAAAAGTTGTATTAAGGTATCTACATATCTGGCGCAAAATCACCGCGAAGCCGCCGGAGCAATGTACAGCGGTCAATAGAAGTCTGTGCTCCTAGTACGGAGAAATCATCGGACTGGCTGTGTCATCACAGCGCCATGTGCCACTTGTGACGAACGCCACCTGTTCATCTATAGCAGAACCATCTTTTGGAAGCTATATAAACTGGGATCATCCCGGACTCTTCACTTGGCAGTTGGGTTGGCGGCAACGCAACATTCTGCTGACTGCATCCTCTTACGTGCACAGGTATTTACATATCTGGCGAAAAATCACCGCGAACCCGCCGGAACACTGTACAGCAGTCAGTAGAAGTCTGTGCTCCTAGTACAGCGATATCATCGGACTGGCTGTGTCATCACAGCGCCATGGGCCAACTGTGACGAACGCCACCTGTTCATCTACAGCAGAACCATCTTTTGGAAGCTATATAAACTGGGATCATCCCGGACTCTTCACTTGGCAGTTGGGTTGGCGGCAACGCAACATTCTGCTGACTGCATCCTCTTACGTGCACAGGTATCTACATATCTGGCGTAAAATCACCGCGAACCCGCCGGAGCACTGTACAGCGGTCAATAGACGTCTGTGCTCCTAGTACAGAGAAATCATCGGACTGGCTGTGTCATCACAGCGCCATGTGCCACCAGTGACGAACGCCACCTGTTCATCTACAGCAGAACCATCTTTTGGAAGCTATATAAACTGGGATCATCCCGGACTCTTCACTTGGCAGTTGGGTTGACGGCAACGCAACATTCTGCTGACTGCATCCTCTTACGTGCACAGGTATCTACATATCTGGCGCAAAATCACCGCGAAGCCGCCGGAGCAATGTTCAGCGGTCAATAGAAGTCTGTGCTCCTAGTACGGAGAAATCATCGGACTGGCTGTGTCATCACAGCGCCATGTGCCACTTGTGACGAACGCCACCTGTTCATCTATAGCAGAACCATCTTTTGGAAGCTATATAAACTGGGATCATCCCGGACTCTTCACTTGGCAGTTGGGTTGGCGGCAACGCAACATTCCGCTGACTGCATCCTCTTACGTGCACAGGTATCTACATATCTGGCGCAAAATCGCCGCGAACCCGCCGGAGCACTGTACAGCGGTCAATAGAAGTGTGTGCTCCTCGCACGAAGAAATCGTCGGACTGGCTGTGTCATCACATCGCCACGTGCCACCTGTGACGAACACCACCTGTTCATCTACAGCAGAACCATCTTTTGGAAGCTATATAAACTGGGATCATCCCGGACTCTTCACTTGGCAGTTGGGTTGACGGCAACGCAACATTCTGCTAACTGCATCCTCTTACGTGCACAGGTCTCTACATATCTGGCGCAAATTCACCGCGAACCCGCCGGAGCACGGTACAGCGGTCAATAGAAGTCTGTGCTCCTAGTACGAAGAAATCATCCGACTGGCTGTGTCATCACAGCGCCATGTGCCACCTGTGACGAACGCCACCTGTTCATCTACAGCAGAACCATCTTTTGGAAGCTGTATAAACTGGGATCATCCCGGACTCTTCACTTGGCAGTTGGGTTGGCGGCAACGCAACATTCTGCTGACTGCATCCTCTTACGTGCACAGGTATTTACATATCTGGCGAAAAATCACCGAGAACCCGCCGGAACACTGTACAGCAGTCAGTAGAAGTCTGTGCTCCTAGTACAGAGATATCATCGGACTGGCTGTGTCATCACAGCGCCATGGGCCAACTGTGACGAACGCCACCTGTTCATCTACAGCATAACCATCTTTTGGAAGCTATATAAACTGGGATCATCCCGGACTCTTCACTTGGCAGTTGGGTTGGCGGCAACGCAACATTCTGCTGACTGCATCCTCTTACGTGCACAGGTATTTACATAATTGGCGAAAAATCACCGCGAACCCGCCGGAACACTGTACAGCAGTCAGTAGAAGTCTGTGCTCCTAGTACAGAGATATCATCGGACTGGCTGTGTCATCACAGCGCCATGGGCCACCTGTGACGAACGACACCTGTTTATCTACAGCAGAACCATCTTTTGGAAGCTATATAAACTGGGATCATCCCGGACTCTTCACTTGGCAGTTGGGTTGGCGGCAACGCAACATTCTGCTGACTGCATCCTCTTATGTGCACAGGTATCTACATATCTGGCGTAAAATCACCGCGAACCCGCCGGAGCACTGTACAGCGGTCAATAGAAGTCTGTGCTCCTAGTACAGAGAAATCATCGGACTGGCTGTGTCATCACAGCGCCATGTGCCACCAGTGACGAACGCCACCTGTTCATCTACAGCAGAACCATCTTTTGGAAGCTATATAAACTGGGATCATCCCGGACTCTTCACTTGGCAGTTGGGTTGACGGCAACGCAACATTCTGCTGACTGCATCCTCTTACGTGCACAGGTATCTACATACTTACTGAAAAAACCAAAAGACGCGTACCATCAAGGAAAAAAAGTAAGGACAGGACAGAAAGGGCGTCACTCGCAACTAACTTTATTCCCAGAACATCAGCATCATATATAACCACAGCGACCCTGCGCGCGCACATCGCCTCACAAGCTCGTCAAAAACCGCGATAACAAGATTAACTAATCGAAAAATGAATCGATGAAACTAAATTCACCCCCACGCAGAGCAACAGATGTGTCACTAACACAGCATTCTTTCATCTTTCTAATATAGTATGCTTACATAATTTCACGCGCTAAGACATCGTTACTCTTTCCAAGAACGGAAACACTGGCAAACCCAGGCTCACACTTGCAGGAACCACAATGCACAGGCAAATGTGCTGAAAGGTTAGTTTTCACCGAAAGTTCGTGCTCCCTCATCCTGTCGTTTATGCACCGGCCTGTTTGGCCGATATATACCCTACCGCAACTAAGCGGGATCTCGTAGACCACGCCAACCGAGCAGGCGACAAAAGGCCTTGCGTGCCTCTTCCCACACGGGGAGGGCCTCGGTGCAGAAGAAATGCGTGGGCACAGGCTAGCCAACTTGCGGGGCGCCGAGAACACCAAGGGTAACTTGTACCTGTTGGCCACATTCTTAAGGTTGTGAGCAACCTTGTGCACATATGGCATAACCATGGGCCTCTTTTCCATAGGCTGCCTATTTCTTCTCGATCCCTTCAGTTTCTGAAGGAGGGTTTCCGAGACTGCAACAACGACAGAACCAGGGTAGCCGGCTGAATACAGCCTCGTGACCTGATTATTGAAACTTTCCTGCATTAGATGAGGACAAGATTTCACCAGCGCTCCTTCCAGGCACATGGAAGCAACGGCCCTCTTGACAAGTTTCGAATGCGAGGCATCATAAGGAAGAAGTGCCATCATAAGGAAGAAGTGCCTTATAATCAGTTTTATATTCAAAGAAAAGGAATCTGTATAGGTTCATGCGTGGCACCTGCGTTATGTAACATATTTTTAGCGGATTTTGACAGAGAAGTGGCTCAGGTTATTGACGATGCTGAAGTGAAGATTTTTAGGTATGTTGATGACTTTTTAATCATTTTTAAAGCTAACCCTTCTTTGACAACCACTAACTCAGTGGATGAGGTTTTAGCTGTTTTTAGACAACACGCCAAGGGTCTTTTATTCACGCATGAGCTTCCTGTTGGTGGTGTGCTGCAATTTTTAGACCTGAGTCTCACTTTCTCGGAGACGCACATATGTTGGGCATATTGCCCACGTTCACGCAAGGACACTTCTTCCTTATGATGCCTCGCATTCGAAACTTGTCAAGAGGGCCGTTGCTTCCATGTGCCTGGAAGGAGCGCTGGTGAAATCTTGTCCTCATCTAATGCAGGAAAGTTTCAATAATCAGGTCACGAGGCTGTATTCAGCCGGCTACCCTGGTTCTGTCGTTGTTGCAGTCTCGGAAACCCCTCCTTCAGAAACTGAAGGGATCGAGAAGAAATAGGCAGCCTATGGAAAAGAGGCCCATGGTTATGCCATATGTGCACAAGGTTGCTCACAACCTTAAGAATGTGGCCAACAGGTACAAGGTACCCTTGGTGTTCTCGGCGCCCCGCAAGTTGGCTAGCCTGTGCCCACGCATTTCTTCTGCACCGAGGCCCTCCCCGTGTGGGAAGAGGCACGCAAGGCCTTTTGTCGCCTGCTCGGTTGGCGTGGTGTACGAGATCCCGCTTAGTTGCGGTAGGGTATATATCGGCCAAACAGGCCGGTGCATAAACGACAGGATGAGGGAGCACGAACTTTTGGTGAAAAATAAACTTTCAGCACATTTGCCTGTGCATTGTGGTTCCTGCAAGTGTGAGCCTGGGTTTGCCAGTGTTTCCGTTCTTGGAAAGAGTAACGATGTCTTAGCGCGTGAAATTATGGAAGCATACTATATTAGAAAGAAGAAAGAATGCTGTGTTAGTGACACATCTGTTCGCTCTGCGTGGGGGTGAATTTAGTTTCATCGATTCATTTTTCGATTAGTTAATCTTGTTATCGCGGTTTTTGACGAGCTTGTGAGGCGATGTGCGCGCGCAGGGTCGCTGTGGTTATATATGATGCTGATGTTCTGGGAATAAAGTTAGTTGCGAGTGACGCCCTTTCTGTCCTGTCCTTACTTTTTTTCCTTGATGGTACGCGTCTTTTTGGTTTTTCAGTAAGCATGTACCAACTAGCCCAACAAAAAGTTGTATTAAGGTATCTACATATCTGGCGCAAAATCACCGCGAAGCCGCCGGAGCAATGTACAGCGGTCAATAGAAGTCTGTGCTCCTAGTACGGAGAAATCATCGGACTGGCTGTGTCATCACAGCGCCATGTGCCACTTGTGACGAACGCCACCTGTTCATCTATAGCAGAACCATCTTTTGGAAGCTATATAAACTGGGATCATCCCGGACTCTTCACTTGGCAGTTGGGTTGGCGGCAACGCAACATTCTGCTGACTGCATCCTCTTACGTGCACAGGTATTTACATATCTGGCGAAAAATCACCGCGAACCCGCCGGAACACTGTACAGCAGTCAGTAGAAGTCTGTGCTCCTAGTACAGAGATATCATCGGACTGGCTGTGTCATCACAGCGCCATGGGCCAACTGTGACGAACGCCACCTGTTCATCTACAGCAGAACCATTTTTGGAAGCTATATAAACTGGGATCATCCCGGACTCTTCACTTGGCAGTTGGGTTGGCGGCAACGCAACATTCTGCTGACTGCATCCTCTTACGTGCACAGGTATCTACATATCTGGCGTAAAATCAGCCGCGAACCCGCCGGAGCACTGTACAGCGGTCAATAGACGTCTGTGCTCCTAGTACAGAGAAATCATCGGACTGGCTGTGTCATCACAGCGCCATGTGCCACCAGTGACGAACGCCACCTGTTCATCTACAGCAGAACCATCTTTTGGAAGCTATATAAACTGGGATCATCCCGGACTCTTCACTTGGCAGTTGGGTTGACGGCAACGCAACATTCTGCTGACTGCATCCTCTTACGTGCACAGGTATCTACATATCTGGCGCAAAATCACCGCGAAGCCGCCGGAGCAATGTTCAGCGGTCATAGAAGTCTGTGCTCCTAGTACGAGAAATCATCGGACTGGCTGTGTCATCACAGCGCCATGTGCCACCTGTGACGAACGCCACCTGTTCATCTACAGCAGAACCATCTTTTGGAAGCTATATAAACTGGGATCATCCCGGACTCTTCACTTGGCAGTTGGGTTGGCGGCAACGCAACATTCCGCTGACTGCATCCTCTTACGTGCACAGGTATTACATATCTGGCGCAAAATCGCCGCGAACCCGCCGGAGCACTGTACAGCGGTCAATAGAAGTGTGTGCTCCTCGCACGAAGAAATCGTCGGACTGGCTGTGTCATCACATCGCCACGTGCCACCTGTGACGAACACCACCTGTTCATCTACAGCAGAACCATCTTTTGGAAGCTATATAAACTGGGATCATCCCGGACTCTTCACTTGGCAGTTGGGTTGACGGCAACGCAACATTCTGCTACTGCATCCTCTTACGTGCACAGGTATCTACATATCTGGCGCAAATTCACCGCGAACCCGCCGGAGCACGGTACAGCGGTCAATAGAAGTCTGTGCTCCTAGTACAGAGAAATCATCGGACTGGCTGTGTCATCACAGCGCCATGTGCCACCTGTGACGAACGCCACCTGTTCATCTACAGCAGAACCATCTTTTGGAAGCTATATAAACTGGGATCATCCCGGACTCTTCACTTGGCAGTTGGGTTGGCGGCAACGCAACATTCTGCTGACTGCATCCTCTTACGTGCACAGGTATTTACATATCTGGCGAAAAATCACCGCGAACCCGCCGGAACACTGTACAGCAGTCAGTAGAAGTCTGTGCTCCTAGTACAGAGATATCATCGGACTGGCTGTGTCATCACAGCGCCATGGGCCACCTGTGACGAACGCCACCTGTTCATCTACAGCAGAACCATCTTTTGGAAGCTATATAAACTGGGATCATCCCGGACTCTTCACTTGGCAGTTGGGTTGGCGGCAACGCAACATTCTGCTGACTGCATCCTCTTACGTGCACAGGTATTTACATATCTGGCGAAAAATCACCGCGAACCCGCCGGAACACTGTACAGCAGTCAGTAGAAGTCTGTGCTCCTAGTACAGAGATATCATCGGACTGGCTGTGTCATCACAGCGCCATGGGCCACCTGTGACGAACGCCACCTGTTCATCTACAGCAGAACCATCTTTTGGAAGCTATATAAACTGGGATCATCCCGGACTCTTCACTTGGCAGTTGGGTTGGCGGCAACGCAACATTCTGCTGACTGCATCCTCTTACGTGCACAGGTATTACATATCTGGCGAAAAATCACCGCGAACCCGCCGGAACACTGTACAGCAGTCAGTAGAAGTCTGTGCTCCTAGTACGGAGAAATCATCCGACTGGCTGTGTCATCACAGCGCCATGTGCCACCTGTGACGAACGCCACCTGTTCATCTACAGCAGAACCATCTTTTGGAAGCTATATAAACTGGGATCATCCCGGACTCTTCACTTGGCAGTTGGGTTGGCGGCAACGCAACATTCTGCTGACTGCATCCTCTTACGTGCACAGGTATTTACATATCTGGCGAAAAATCACCGCGAACCCGCCGGAACACTGTACAGCGGTCAGTAGAAGTCTGTGCTCCTAGTACAGAGATATCATCGGACTGGCTGTGTCATCACAGCGCCATGTGCCACCTGTGACGAACGCCACCTGTTCATCTACAGCAGAACCATCTTTTGGAAGCTATATAAACTGGGATCATCCCGGACTCTTCACTTGGCAGTTGGGTTGGCGGC
Source organism: Rhipicephalus sanguineus (assembly GCF_013339695.2). Taxonomy (NCBI): domain Eukaryota; kingdom Metazoa; phylum Arthropoda; class Arachnida; order Ixodida; family Ixodidae; genus Rhipicephalus; species Rhipicephalus sanguineus. Next base: position 198,542,910 of record NC_051180.1, read on the forward strand.
AACGCAACATTCTGCTGACTGCATCCTCTTACGTGCACAGGTATTTACATATCTGGCGAAAAATCACCGCGAACCCGCCGGAGCACTGTACAGCGGTCAATAGAAGTCTGTGCTCCTAGTACAGAGAAATCATCGGACTGGCTGTGTCATCACAGCGCCATGGGCCACCTGTGACGAACGCCACCTGTTCATCTACAGCAGAACCATCTTTTGGAAGCTATATAAACTGGGATCATCCCGGACTCTTCACTTGGCAGTTGGGTTGGCGGCAACGCAACATTCTGCTGACTGCATCCTCTTACGTGCACAGGTATCTACATATCTGGCGCAAAATCACCGCGAAGCCGCCGGAGCACTGTACAGCGGTCAATAGAAGTCTGTGCTCCTAGTACGAGAAATCATCGGACTGGCTGTGTCATCACAGCGCCATGTGCCACCTGTGACGAACGCCACCTGTTCATCTACAGCAGAACCATCTTTTGGAAGCTATATAAACTGGGATCATCCCGGACTCTTCACTTGGCAGTTGGGTTGGCGGCAACGCAACATTCCGCTGACTGCATCCTCTTACGTGCACAGGTATCTACATATCTGGCGCAAAATCACCGCGAACCCGCCGGAGCACTGTACAGCGGTCAATAGAAGTGTGTGCTCCTCGCACGAAGAAATCATCGGACTGGCTGTGTCATCACAGCGCCATGTGCCACCTGTGACGAACGCCACCTGTTCATCTACAGCAGAACCATCTTTTGGAAGCTATATAAACTGGGATCATCCCGGACTCTTCACTTGGCAGTTGGGTTGGCGGCAACGCAACATTCCTGCTGACTGCATCCTCTTACGTGCACAGGTATCTACATATCTGGCGCAAAATCACCGCGAACCCTCCGGAGCACTGTACAGCGGTCAATAGAAGTCTGTGCTCCTAGTACGGAGAAATCATCGGACTGGCTGTGTCATCACAGCGCCATGTGCCACCTGTGACGAACGCCACCTGTTCATCTACAGCAGAACCATCTTTTGGAAGCTATATAAACTGGGATCATCCCGGACTCTTCACTTGGCAGTTGGGTTGGCGGCAACGCAACATTCTGCTGACTGCATCCTCTTACGTGCACAGGTATTTACATATCTGGCGAAAAATCACCGCGAACCCGCCGGAACACTGTACAGCAGGTCAGTAGAAGTCTGTGCTCCTAGTACAGAGATATCATCGGACTGGCTGTGTCATCACAGCGCCATGGGCCAACTGTGACGAACGCCACCTGTTCATCTACAGCAGAACCATCTTTTGGAAGCTATATAAACTGGGATCATCCCGGACTCTTCACTTGGCAGTTGGGTTGGCGGCAACGCAACATTCTGCTGACTGCATCCTCTTACGTGCACAGGTATTACATATCTGGCGAAAAATCACCGCGAACCCGCCGGAACACTGTACAGCAGTCAGTAGAAGTCTGTGCTCCTAGTACAGAGAAATCATCGGACTGGCTGTGTCATCACAGCGCCATGTGCCACCTGTGACGAACGCCACCTGTTCATCTACAGCAGAACCATCTTTTGGAAGCTATATAAACTGGGATCATCCCGGACTCTTCACTTGGCAGTTGGGTTGGCGGCAACGCAACATTCTGCTGACTGCATCCTCTTACGTGCACAGGTATTTACATATCTGGCGAAAAATCACCGCGAAGCCCGCCGGAACAGCTTTACAGCAGTCAGTAGAAGTCTGTGCTCCTAGTACAGAGATATCATCGGACTGGCTGTGTCATCACAGCGCCATGGGCCACTGTGACGAACGCCACCTGTTCATCTACAGCAGAACCATCTTTTGGAAGCTATATAAACTGGGATCATCCCGGACTCTTCACTTGGCAGTTGGGTTGGCGGCAACGCAACATTCTGCTGACTGCATCCTCTTACGTGCACAGGTATTTACATATCTGGCGAAAAATCACCGCGAACCCGCCGGAACACTGTACAGCAGTCAGTAGAAGTCTGTGCTCCTAGTACGAGAATATCATCGGACTGGCTGTGTCATCACAGCGCCATGTGCCACCTGTGACGAACGCCACCTGTTCATCTACAGCAGAACCATCTTTTGGAAGCTATATAAACTGGGATCATCCCGGACTCTTCACTTGGCAGTTGGGTTGGCGGCAACGCAACATTCTGCTGACTGCATCCTCTTACGTGCACAGGTATTTACATATCTGGCGAAAAATCACCGCGAACCCGACGGAACACTGTACAGCGGTCAATAGAAGTCTGTGCTCCTAGTACAGAGAAATCATCGAACTGGCTGTGTCATCACAGCGCCATGTGCCACCTGTGACGAACGCCACCTGTTCATCTACAGCAGAACCATCTTTTGGAAGCTATATAAACTGGGATCATCCCGGACTCTTCACTTGGCAGTTGGGTTGGCGGCAACGCAACATTCCGCTGACTGCATCCTCTTACGTGCACAGGTATTTACATATCTGGCGCAAAATCACCGCGAACCCGCCGCAGCATCTGTACAGCGGTCAGTAGAAGTCTGTGCTCCCAGTACAGAGAAATCATCGGACTGGCTGTGTCATCACAGCGCCATGTGCCACCTGTGACGAACGCCACCTGTTCATCTACAGCAGAACCATCTTTTGGAAGCTATATAAACTGGGATCATCCCGGACTCTTCACTTGACAGTTGGGTTAGCGGCAACGCAACATTCCGCTGACTGCATCCTCTTACGTGCACAGGTATTTACATATCTGGCGTAAAATCATCCGCGAAGCCCGCCGCAGCACTGTACAGCGGTCAATAGAAGTCTGTGCTCCTAGTACAGAGAAATCATCGGACTGGCTGTGTCATCACAGCGCCATGTGCCACCAGTGACGAACGCCACCTGTTCATCTACAGCAGAACCATCTTTTGGAAGCTATATAAACTGGGATCATCCCGGACTCTTCACTTGGCAGTTGGGTTGACGGCAACGCAACATTCTGCTGACTGCATCCTCTTACGTGCACAGGTATCTACATACTTACTGAAAAACCAAAAAGACGCGTACCATCAAGGAAAAAAAGTAAGGACAGGACAGAAAGGGCGTCACTCGCAACTAACTTTATTCCCAGAACATCAGCATCATATATAACCACAGCGACCCTGCGCGCGCACATCGCCTCACAAGCTCGTCAAAAACCGCGATAACAAGATTAACTAATCGAAAAATGAATCGATGAAACTAAATTCACCCCCACGCAGAGCAACAGATGTGTCACTAACACAGCATTCTTTCTTCTTTCTAATATAGTATGCTTCCATAATTTCACGCGCTAAGACATCGTTACTCTTTCCAAGAACGGAAACACTGGCAAACACAGGCTCACACTTGCAGGAACCACAATGCACAGGCAAATGTGCTGAAAGGTTAGTTTTCACCGAAAGTTCGTGCTCCCTCATCCTGTCGTTTATGCACCGGCCTGTTTTGGCCGATATATACCCTACCGCAACTAAGCGGGATCTCGTAGACCACGCCAACCGAGCAGGCGACAAAAGGCCTTGCGTGCCTCTTCGCACACGGGGAGGGCCTCGGTGCAGAAGAAATGCGTGGGCACAGGCTAGCCAACTTGCGGGGCGCCGAGAACACCAAGGGTACCTTGTACCTGTTGGCCACATTCTTAAGGTTGTGAGCAACCTTGTGCACATATGGCATAACCATGGGCCTCTTTTCCATAGGCTGCCTATTTCGTCTCTATCCCTTCAGTTTCTGAAGGAGGGTTTCCGAGACTGCAACAACGACACAACCAGGGTAGCCGGCTGAATACAGCCTCGTGACCTGATTATTGAAACTTTCCTGCATTAGATGAGGACAAGATTTCACCAGCGCTCCTTCCAGGCACATGGAAGCAACGGCCCTCTTGACAAGTTTCGAATGCGAGGCATCATAAGGAAGAAGTGCCATCATAAGGAAGAAGTGCCTTATAATCAGTTTTATATTCAAAGAAAAGGAATCTGTATAGGTTCATGCGTGGCACCTGCGTTATGTAACATATTTTTAGCGGATTTTGACAGAGAAGTGGCTCAGGTTATTGACGATGCTGAAGTGAAGATTTTTAGGTATGTTGATGACTTTTTAATCATTTTTAAAGCTAACCCTTCTTTGACAACCACTAACTCAGTGGATGAGGTTTTAGCTGTTTTTAGACAACACGCCAAGGGTCTTTTATTCACGCATGAGCTTCCTGTTGGTGGTGTGCTGCAATTTTTAGACCTGAGTCTCACTTTCTCGGAGACGCACATATGTTGGGCATATTGCCCACGTTCACGCAAGGCACTTCTTCCTTATGATGCCTCGCATTCGAAACTTGTCAAGAGGGCCGTTGCTTCCATGTGCCTGGAAGGAGCGCTGGTGAAATCTTGTCCTCATCTAATGCAGGAAAGTTTCAATAATCAGGTCACGAGGCTGTATTCAGCCGGCTACCCTGGTTCTGTCGTTGTTGCAGTCTCGGAAACCCTCCTTCAGAAACTGAAGGGATCGAGAAGAAATAGGCAGCCTATGGAAAAGAGGCCCATGGTTATGCCATATGTGCACAAGGTTGCCTCACAACCTTAAGAATGTGGCCAACAGGTACAAGGTACCCTTGGTGTTCTCGGCGCCCCGCAAGTTGGCTAGCCTGTGCCCACGCATTTCTTCTGCACCGAGGCCCTCCCCGTGTGGGAAGAGGCACGCAAGGCCTTTTGTCGCCTGCTCGGTTGGCGTGGTGTACGAGATCCCGCTTAGTTGCGGTAGGGTATATATCGGCCAAACAGGCCGGTGCATAAACGACAGGATGAGGGAGCACGAACTTTCGGTGAAAAATAAACTTTCAGCACATTTGCCTGTGCATTGTGGTTCCTGCAAGTGTGAGCCTGGGTTTGCCAGTGTTTCCGTTCTTGGAAAGAGTAACGATGTCTTAGCGCGTGAAATTATGGAAGCATACTATATTAGAAAGAAGAAAGAATGCTGTGTTAGTGACACATCTGTTGCTCTGCGTGGGGGTGAATTTAGTTTCATCGATTCATTTTTCGATTAGTTAATCTTGTTATCGCGGTTTTTGACGAGCTTGTGAGGCGATGTGCGCGCGCAGGGTCGCTGTGGTTATATATGATGCTGATGTTCTGGGAATAAAGTTAGTTGCGAGTGACGCCCTTTCTGTCCTGTCCTTACTTTTTTTCCTTGATGGTACGCGTCTTTTTGGTTTTTCAGTAAGCATGTACCAACTAGCCCAACAAAAAGTTGTATTAAGGTATCTACATATCTGGCGCAAAATCACCGCGAAGCCGCCGGAGCAATGTACAGCGGTCAATAGAAGTCTGTGCTCCTAGTACGGAGAAATCATCGAACTGGCTGTGTCATCACAGCGCCATGGGCCAACTGTGACGAACGCCACCTGTTCATCTACAGCAGAACCATCTTTTGGAAGCTATATAAACTGGGATCATCCCGGACTCTTCACTTGGCAGTTGGGTTGGCGGCAACGCAACATTCTGCTGACTGCATCCTCTTACGTGCACAGGTATTTACATATCTGGCGAAAAATCACCGCGAACCCGCCGGAACACTGTACAGCAGTCAGTAGAAGTCTGTGCTCCTAGTACAGAGATATCATCGGACTGGCTGTGTCATCACAGCGCCATGGGCCAACTGTGACGAACGCCACCTGTTCATCTACAGCAGAACCATCTTTTGGAAGCTATATAAACTGGGATCATCCCGGACTCTTCACTTGGCAGTTGGGTTGGCGGCAACGCAACATTCTGCTGACTGCATCCTCTTACGTGCACAGGTATCTACATATCTGGCGTAAAATCACCGCGAACCCGCCGGAGCACTGTACAGCGGTCAATAGAAGTCTGTGCTCCTAGTACAGAGAAATCATCGGACTGGCTGTGTCATCACAGCGCCATGTGCCACCATGTGACGAACGCCACCTGTTCATCTACAGCAGAACCATCTTTTGGAAGCTATATAAACTGGGATCATCCCGGACTCTTCACTTGGCAGTTGGGTTGACGGCAACGCAACATTCTGCTGACTGCATCCTCTTACGTGCACAGGTATCTACATATCTGGCGCAAAATCACCGCGAAGCCGCCGGAGCAATGTTCAGCGGTCAATAGAAGTCTGTGCTCCTAGTACGGAGAAATCATCGGACTGGCTGTGTCATCACAGCGCCATGTGCCACTTGTGACGAACGCCACCTGTTCATCTATAGCAGAACCATCTTTTGGAAGCTATATAAACTGGGATCATCCCGGACTCTTCACTTGGCAGTTGGGTTGGCGGCAACGCAACATTCCGCTGACTGCATCCTCTTACGTGCACAGGTATCTACATATCTGGCGCAAAATCGCCGCGAACCCGCCGGAGCACTGTACAGCGGTCAATAGAAGTGTGTGCTCCTCGCACGAAGAAATCGTCGGACTGGCTGTGTCATCACATCGCCACGTGCCACCTGTGACGAACACCACCTGTTCATCTACAGCAGAACCATCTTTTGGAAGCTATATAAACTGGGATCATCCCGGACTCTTCACTTGGCAGTTGGGTTGACGGCAACGCAACATTCTGCTAACTGCATCCTCTTACGTGCACAGGTCTCTACATATCTGGCGCAAATTCACCGCGAACCCGCCGGAGCACGGTACAGCGGTCAATAGAAGTCTGTGCTCCTAGTACGAAGAAATCATCCGACTGGCTGTGTCATCACAGCGCCATGTGCCACCTGTGACGAACGCCACCTGTTCATCTACAGCAGAACCATCTTTTGGAAGCTGTATAAACTGGGATCATCCCGGACTCTTCACTTGGCAGTTGGGTTGGCGGCAACGCAACATTCTGCTGACTGCATCCTCTTACGTGCACAGGTATTTACATATCTGGCGAAAAATCACCGCGAACCCGCCGGAACACTGTACAGCAGTCAGTAGAAGTCTGTGCTCCTAGTACAGAGATATCATCGGACTGGCTGTGTCATCACAGCGCCATGGGCCAACTGTGACGAACGCCACCTGTTCATCTACAGCAGAACCATCTTTTGGAAGCTATATAAACTGGGATCATCCCGGACTCTTCACTTGGCAGTTGGGTTGGCGGCAACGCAACATTCTGCTGACTGCATCCTCTTACGTGCACAGGTATTTACATAATTGGCGAAAAATCACCGCGAACCCGCCGGAACACTGTACAGCAGTCAGTAGAAGTCTGTGCTCCTAGTACAGAGATATCATCGGACTGGCTGTGTCATCACAGCGCCATGGGCCACCTGTGACGAACGACACCTGTTTATCTACAGCAGAACCATCTTTTGGAAGCTATATAAACTGGGATCATCCCGGACTCTTCACTTGGCAGTTGGGTTGGCGGCAACGCAACATTCTGCTGACTGCATCCTCTTACGTGCACAGGTATTTACATATCTGGCGAAAAATCACCGCGAACCCGACGGAACACTGTACAGCAGTCAGTAGAAGTCTGTGCTCCTAGTACGGAGAAATCATCCGACTGGCTGTGTTATTACAGCGCCATGTGCCACCTGTGACGAACGCCACCTGTTCATCTACAGCAGAACCATCTTTTGGAAGCTGTATAAACTGGGATCATCCCGGACTCTTCACTTGGCAGTTGGGTTGGCGGCAACACAACATTCTGCTGACTGCATCCTCTTACGTGCACAGGTATTTACATATCTGGCGAAAAATCACCGCGAACCCGCCGGAACACTGTACAGCAGTCAGTAGAAGTCTGTGCTCCTAGTACAGAGATATCATCGGACTGGCTGTGTCATCACAGCGCCATGTGCCACCTGTGACGAACGCCACCTGTTCATCTACAGCAGAACCATCTTTTGGAAGCTATATAAACTGGGATCATCCCGGACTCTTCACTTGGCAGTTGGGTTGGCGGCAACGCAACATTCTGCTGACTGCATCCTCTTACGTGCACAGGTATTTACATATCTGGCGAAAAATCACCGCGAACCCGCCGGAACACTAGCTGTACAGCAGTCAGTAGAAGTCTGTGCTCCTAGTACAGAGATATCATCGGACTGGCTGTGTCATCACAGCGCCATGGGCCAACTGTGACGAACGCCACCTGTTCATCTACAGCAGAACCATCTTTTGGAAGCTATATAAACTGGGATCATCCCGGACTCTTCACTTGGCAGTTGGGTTGACGGCAACGCAACATTCTGCTGACTGCATCCTCTTACGTGCACAGGTATCTACATATCTGGCGCAAAATCACCGCGAAGCCGCCGGAGCAATGTACAGCGGTCAATAGAAGTCTGTGCTCCTAGTACGAAGAAATCATCCGACTGGCTGTGTCATCACAGCGCCATGTGCCACCTGTGACGAACGCCACCTGTTCATCTACAGCAGAACCATCTTTTGGAAGCTATATAAACTGGGATCATCCCGGACTCTTCACTTGGCAGTTGGGTTGGCGGCAACGCAACATTCCGCTGACTGCATCCTCTTACGTGCACAGGTATCTACATATCTGGCGCAAAATCAGCCGCGAACCCGCCGGAGCACTGTACAGCGGTCAATAGAAGTGTGTGCTCCTCGCACGAAGAAATCATCGGACTGGCTGTGTCATCACAGCGCCATGTGCCACCTGTGACGAACGCCACCTGTTCATCTACAGCAGAACCATCTTTTGGAAGCTATATAAACTGGGATCATCCCGGACTCTTCACTTGGCAGTTGGGTTGACGGCAACGCAACATTCCGCTGACTGCATCCTCTTACGTGCACAGGTATCTACATATCTGGCGCAAATTCACCGCGAACCCGCCGGAGCACTGTACAGCGGCCAATAGAAGTCTGTGCTCCTAGTACGGAGAAATCATCGGACTGGCTGTGTCATCACAGCGCCATGTGCCACCTGTGACGAACGCCACCTGTTCATCTACAGCAGAACCATCTTTTGGAAGCTATATAAACTGGGATCATCCCGGACTCTTCACTTGGCAGTTGGGTTGGCGGCAACGCAACATTCCGCTGACTGCATCCTCTTACGTGCACAGGTATTTACATATCTGGCGAAAAATCACCGCGAACCCGCCGGAACACTGTACAGCAGTCAGTAGAAGTCTGTGCTCCTAGTACAGAGATATCATCGGACTGGCTGTGTCATCACAGCGCCATGGGCCAACTGTGACGAACGCCACCTGTTCATCTACAGCAGAACCATCTTTTGGAAGCTATATAAACTGGGATCATCCCGGACTCTTCACTTGGCAGTTGGGTTGGCGGCAACGCAACATTCTGCTGACTGCATCCTCTTACGTGCACAGGTATTTACATATCTGGCGAAAAATCACCGCGAACCCGCCGGAACACTGTACAGCAGTCAGTAGAAGTCTGTGCTCCTAGTACAGAGATATCATCGGACTGGCTGTGTCATCACAGCGCCATGGGCCACCTGTGACGAACGCCACCTGTTCATCTACAGCAGAACCATCTTTTGGAAGCTATATAAACTGGGATCATCCCGGACTCTTCACTTGGCAGTTGGGTTGGCGGCAACGCAACATTCTGCTGACTGCATCCTCTTACGTGCACAGGTATTTACATATCTGGCGAAAAATCACCGCGAACCCGCCGGAAGCACTGTACAGCAGTCAGTAGAAGTCTGTGCTCCTAGTACAGAGAAATCATCGGACTGGCTGTGTCATCACAGCGCCATGTGCCACCTGTGACGAACGCCACCTGTTCATCTACAGCAGAACCATCTTTTGGAAGCTATATAAACTGGGATCATCCCGGACTCTTCACTTGGCAGTTGGGTTGGCGGCAACGCAACATTCTGCTGACTGCATCCTCTTACGTGCACAGGTATCTACATATCTGGCGCAAAATCACCGCGAACCCGCCGGAGCACTGTACAGCGGTCAATAGAAGTCTGTGCTCCTAGTACGGAGAAATCATCGGACTGGCTGTGTCATCACAGCGCCATGTGCCACCTGTGACGAACGCCACCTGTTCATCTACAGCAGAACCATCTTTTGGAAGCTATATAAACTGGGATCATCCCGGACTCTTCACTTGGCAGTTGGGTTGGCGGCAACGCAACATTCTGCTGACTGCATCCTCTTACGTGCACAGGTATTTACATATCTGGCGAAAAATCACCGCGAACCCGCCGGAACACTATACAGCGGTCAATAGAAGTCTGTGCTCCTAGTACGGAGAAATCATCGGACTGGCTGTGTCATCACAGCGCCATGTGCCACCTGTGACGAACGCCACCTGTTCATCTACAGCAGAACCATCTTTTGGAAGCTATATAAACTGGGATCATCCCGGACTCTTCACTTGGCAGTTGGGTTGGCGGCAACGCAACATTCCGCTGACTGCATCCTCTTACGTGCACAGGTATCTCTGGCGCAAATTCACCGCGAACCCGCCGGAGCACTGTACAGCGGTCAATAGAAGTCTGTGCTCCTAGTACAGAGAAATCATCGGACTGGCTGTGTCATCACAGCGCCATGTGCCACCTGTGACGAACGCCACCTGTTCATCTACAGCAGAACCATCTTTTGGAAGCTATATAAACTGGGATCATCCCGGACTCTTCACTTGGCAGTTGGGTTGGCGGCAACGCAACATTCTGCTGACTGCATCCTCTTACGTGCACAGGTATTTACATATCTGGCGAAAAATCACCGCGAACCCGCCGGAAGCACTGTACAGCAGGTCAGTAGAAGTCTGTGCTCCTAGTACAGAGAAATCATCGGACTGGCTGTGTCATCACAGCGCCATGTGCCACCTGTGACGAACGCCACCTGTTCATCTACAGCAGAACCATCTTTTGGAAGCTATATAAACTGGGATCATCCCGGACTCTTCACTTGGCAGTTGGGTTGGCGGCAACGCAACATTCTGCTGACTGCATCCTCTTACGTGCACAGGTATTTACATATCTGGCGAAAAATCACCGCGAACCCGCCGGAAGCACTGTACAGCAGTCAGTAGAAGTCTGTGCTCCTAGTACAGAGAATATCATCGGACTGGCTGTGTCATCACAGCGCCATGTGCCACCTGTGACGAACGCCACCTGTTCATCTACAGCAGAACCATCTTTTGGAAGCTATATAAACTGGGATCATCCCGGACTCTTCACTTGGCAGTTGGGTTGGCGGCAACGCAACATTCTGCTGACTGCATCCTCTTACGTGCACAGGTATTTACATATCTGGCGAAAAATCACCGCGAACCCGCCGGAAGCACTGTACAGCAGGTCAGTAGAAGTCTGTGCTCCTAGTACAGAGAAATCATCGGACTGGCTGTGTCATCACAGCGCCATGTGCCACCTGTGACGAACGCCACCTGTTCATCTACAGCAGAACCATCTTTTGGAAGCTATATAAGCTGGGATCATCCCGGACTCTTCACTTGACAGTTGGGTTGGCGGCAACGCAACATTCTGCTGACTGCATCCTCTTACGTGCACAGGTATTACATATCTGGCGCAAAATCACCGCGAACCCGCCGGAAGCACTGTACAGCAGGTCAATAGAAGTCTGTGCTCCTAGTACAGAGAAATCATCGGACTGGCTATGTCATCACAGCGCCATGGGCCACCTGTGACGAACGCCACCTGTTCATCTACAGCAGAACCATCTTTTGGAAGCTATATAAACTGGGATCATCCCGGACTCTTCACTTGGCAGTTGGGTTGGCGGCAACGCAACATTCCTGCTGACTGCATCCTCTTACGTGCACAGGTATCTACATATCTGGCGCAAAATCACCGCGAACCCGCCGGAGCACTGTACAGCGGTCAATAGAAGTCTGTGCTCCTAGTACAGAGAAATCATCGGACTGGCTGTGTCATCACAGCGCCATGTGCCACCTGTGACGAACGCCACCTGTTCATCTACAGCAGAACCATCTTTTGGAAGCTATATAAACTGGGATCATCCCGGACTCTTCACTTGGCAGTTGGGTTGGCGGCAACGCAACATTCCGCTGACTGCATCCTCTTACGTGCACAGGTATCTACATATCTGGCGCAAAATCACCGCGAACCCGCCGGAGCACTGTACAGCGGTCAATAGAAGTCTGTGCTCCTAGTACAGAGAAATCATCGGACTGGCTGTGTCATCACAGCGCCATGTGCCACCTGTGACGAACGCCACCTGTTCATCTACAGCAGAACCATCTTTTGGAAGCTATATAAACTGGGATCATCCCGGACTCTTCACTTGGCAGTTGGGTTGGCGGCAACGCAACATTCTGCTGACTGCATCCTCTTACGTGCACAGGTATTTATATATCTGGCGAAAAATCACCGCGAACCCGCCGGAACACTGTACAGCAGTCAGTAGAAGTCTGTGCTCCTAGTACGGAGAAATCATCCGACTGGCTGTGTCATCACAGCGCCATGTGCCACCTGTGACGAACGCCACCTGTTCATCTACAGCAGAACCATCTTTTGGAAGCTATATAAACTGGGATCATCCCGGACTCTTCACTTGGCAGTTGGGTTGGCGGCAACGCAACATTCTGCTGACTGCATCCTCTTACGTGCACAGGTATTTACATATTGGCGAAAAATCACCGCGAACCCGCCGAGCATTCTACAGCAGTCGTAGAAGGTCGTGCTCCTGCACAGAATAATCGTCGATGCAGTTGTCTCACTCGCCATGTGCCACTTGACGACGCCACCTGCTTCTCTACACAAACCACTTTGGACTCTATAAGCTGGATCATCCCGCTCCCTTGGCAGTGGTGGCGCACGCATCTCAAGCAGTCTCTTACTGCAAGCAGTATTACATATTGGCGCAAAACTCCCGGAACCCTCCGGAGTGCTGTACAGCAGTCAGTAGACGTCTGTGCTCCTAGTAAGGGAGAAATCATCGACTGGCTGTGTCATAACAGCGCATGTGACACCTGTGACGAAACGCCAATGTTCATCTACAGCGAAAACCATCTTTTGGAAGCTATATAAAACTGGGATCATCCGGACTCTTCACTGGCAGTTGGTTGTGGGCAACGCACATTCTGCTGACTGCATCCTCTTACGTGCACAGGTATCTACATATATGGCGCAAAATCACCGCGAAGCCGCCGCAGCATTCTACAGCGGTCAATAGAAGTGTGTGCTCCTAGCACGAGAAATCATCGGACTGGCTGTGTCATCACAGCGCCATGTGCCACCTGTGACGAACGCCACCTGTTCATCTACAGCAGAACCATCTTTTGGAAGCTATATAAACTGGGATCATCCCGGACTCTTCACTTGGCAGTTGGGTTGACGGCAACGCAACATTCTGCTGACTGCATCCTCTTACGTGCACAGGTATCTACATATCTGGCGCAAAATCACCGCGAACCCGCCGGAGCACTGTACAGCGGTCAATAGAAGTCTGTGCTCCTAGTACGGAGAAATCATCGGACTGGCTGTGTCATCACAGCGCCATGTGCCACCTGTGACGAACGCCACCTGTTCATCTACAGCAGAACCATCTTTTGGAAGCTGTATAAACTGGGATCATCCCGGACTCTTCACTTGGCAGTTGGGTTGGCGGCAACGCAACATTCCGCTGACTGCATCCTCTTACGTGCACAGGTATTTACATATCTGGCGAAAAATCACCGCGAACCCGCCGGAAGCACTGTACAGCGGTCAAGTAGAAGTCTGTGCTCCTAGTACAGAGAAATCATCGGACTGGCTGTGTCATCACAGCGCCATGTGCCACCTGTGACGAACGCCACCTGTTCATCTACAGCAGAACCATCTTTTGGAAGCTATATAAACTGGGATCATCCCGGACTCTTCACTTGGCAGTTGGGTTGGCGGCAACGCAACATTCTGCTGACTGCATCCTCTTACGTGCACAGGTATTACATATCTGGCGCAAATTCACCGCGAGCCCGCCGGAGCACTGTACAGCGGTCAATAGAAGTCTGTGCTCCTAGTACAGAGAAATCATCGGACTGGCTGTGTCATCACAGCGCCATGTGCCACCTGTGACGAACGCCACCTGTTCATCTACAGCAGAACCATCTTTTGGAAGCTATATAAACTGGGATCATCCCGGACTCTTCACTTGGCAGTTGGGTTGGCGGCAACGCAACATTCCGCTGACTGCATCCTCTTACGTGCACAGGTATCTACATATCTGGCGCAAAATCACCGCGAACCCGCCGGAGCACTGTACAGCGGTCAATAGAAGTGTGTGCTCCTCGCACGAAGAAATCATCGGACTGGCTGTGTCATCACAGCGCCATGTGCCACCTGTGACGAACGCCACCTGTTCATCTACAGCAGAACCATCTTTTGGAAGCTATATAAACTGGGATCATCCCGGACTCTTCACTTGGCAGTTGGGTTGGCGGCAACGCAACATTCCGCTGACTGCATCCTCTTACGTGCACAGGTATCTACATATCTGGCGCAAATCACCGCGAACCCGCCGGAGCACTGTACAGCGGTCAATAGAAGTCTGTGCTCCTAGTACGGAGAAATCATCGGACTGGCTGTGTCATCACAGCGCCATGTGCCACCTGTGACGAACGCCACCTGTTCATCTACAGCAGAACCATCTTTTGGAAGCTATATAAACTGGGATCATCCCGGACTCTTCACTTGGCAGTTGGGTTGGCGGCAACGCAACATTCTGCTGACTGCATCCTCTTACGTGCACAGGTATTACATATCTGGCGAAAAATCACCGCGAACCCGCCGGAACACTGTACAGCAGTCAATAGAAGTCTGTGCTCCTAGTACAGAGAAATCATCGGACTGGCTGTGTCATCACAGCGCCATGTGCCACCTGTGACGAACGCCACCTGTTCATCTACAGCAGAACCATCTTTTGGAAGCTATATAAACTGGGATCATCCCGGACTCTTCACTTGGCAGTTGGGTTGGCGGCAACGCAACATTCTGCTGACTGCATCCTCTTACGTGCACAGGTATTACATATCTGGCGCAAAATCACCGCGAACCCGCCGGAGCACTGTACAGCGGTCAATAGAAGTCTGTGCTCCTAGTACAGAGAAATCATCGGACTGGCTGTGTCATCACAGCGCCATGTGCCACCTGTGACGAACGCCACCTGTTCATCTACAGCAGAACCATCTTTTGGAAGCTATATAAACTGGGATCATCCCGGACTCTTCACTTGGCAGTTGGGTTGGCGGCAACGCAACATTCTGCTGACTGCATCCTCTTACGTGCACAGGTATTACATATCTGGCGCAAAATCACCGCGAACCCGCCGGAGCACTGTACAGCGGTCAATAGAAGTCTGTGCTCCTAGTACAGAGAAATCATCGGACTGGCTGTGTCATCACAGCGCCATGTGCCACCTGTGACGAACGCCACCTGTTCATCTACAGCAGAACCATCTTTTGGAAGCTATATAAACTGGGATCATCCCGGACTCTTCACTTGGCAGTTGGGTTGGCGGCAACGCAACATTCCGCTGACTGCATCCTCTTACGTGCACAGGTATTACATATCTGGCGCAAAATCACCGCGAACCCGCCGGAAGCACTGTACAGCGGTCAATAGAAGTCTGTGCTCCTAGTACGGAGAAATCATCGGACTGGCTGTGTCATCACAGCGCCATGTGCCACCTGTGACGAACGCCACCTGTTCATCTACAGCAGAACCATCTTTTGGAAGCTATATAAACTGGGATCATCCCGGACTCTTCACTTGGCAGTTGGGTTGGCGGCAACGCAACATTCCGCTGACTGCATCCTCTTACGTGCACAGGTATCTACATATCTGGCGCAAAATTCACCGCGAACCCGCCGGAGCACTGTACAGCGGTCAATAGAAGTCTGTGCTCCCAGTACAGAGAAATCATCGGACTGGCTGTGTCATCACAGCGCCATGTGCCACCTGTGACGAACGCCACCTGTTCATCTACAGCAGAACCATCTTTTGGAAGCTATATAAACTGGGATCATCCCGGACTCTTCACTTGGCAGTTGGGTTGGCGGCAACGCAACATTCCGCTGACTGCATCCTCTTACGTGCACAGGTATTACATATCTGGCGCAAAATTCACCGCGAACCCGCCGGAGCACTGTACAGCGGTCAATAGAAGTCTGTGCTCCTAGTACAGAGAAATCATCGGACTGGCTGTGTCATCACAGCGCCATGTGCCACCTGTGACGAACGCCACCTGTTCATCTACAGCAGAACCATCTTTTGGAAGCTATATAAACTGGGATCATCCCGGACTCTTCACTTGGCAGTTGGGTTGGCGGCAACGCAACATTCTGCTGACTGCATCCTCTTACGTGCACAGGTATTTACATATCTGGCGAAAAATCACCGCGAACCCGCCGGAAGCACTGTACAGCGGTCAATAGAAGTCTGTGCTCCTAGTACGGAGAAATCATCGGACTGGCTGTGTCATCACAGCGCCATGTGCCACCTGTGACGAACGCCACCTGTTCATCTACAGCAGAACCATCTTTTGGAAGCTGTATAAACTGGGATCATCCCGGACTCTTCACTTGGCAGTTGGGTTGGCGGCAACGCAACATTCTGCTGACTGCATCCTCTTACGTGCAGAGGTATTTACATATCTGGCGAAAAATCACCGCGAACCCGCCGGAACACTCACTCTAAGAAACGATCGAGTAAAAAGGGCGTCTTTTTGTCCCACAACAATAATCGTCATTTAATTTGCCTTCCTTTCCTTGCACTATCGCCGCGCTACCGGCACTTTCCGGTCACGAACGACATGCGCGCTATCAGCGTGACATAGCATCTTGGCAGGAAAGTGGCCAGCGCCGAGTTTTCAAGAAAGGAAACGCAAGCAAGCCAGATGACGATTATTGTTGTGGGACAAAAAGACGCCCTTTTTACTCGATCTTTTCTTAGAGTGCTGTGCAGCAGTCAGTAGAAGTCTGTGCTCCTAGTACAGAGATATCATCGGACTGGCTGTGTCATCACAGCGCCATGGGCCAACTGTGACGAACGCCACCTGTTCATCTACAGCAGAACCATCTTTTGGAAGCTATATAAACTGGGATCATCCCGGACTCTTCACTTGGCAGTTGGGTTGACGGCAACGCAACATTCTGCTGACTGCATCCTCTTACGTGCACAGGTATCTACATATATGGCGCAAAATCACCGCGAAGCCGCCGCAGCATTCTACAGCGGTCAATAGAAGTGTGTGCTCCTCGCACGAAGAAATCGTCGGACTGGCTGTGTCATCACATCGCCACGTGCCACCTGTGACGAACACCACCTGTTCATCTACAGCAGAACCATCTTTTGGAAGCTATATAAACTGGGATCATCCCGGACTCTTCACTTGGCAGTTGGGTTGACGGCAACGCAACATTCTGCTAACTGCATCCTCTTACGTGCACAGGTATCTACATATCTGGCGCAAATTCACCGCGAACCCGCCGGAGCACGGTACAGCGGTCAATAGAAGTCTGTGCTCCTAGTACGGAGAAATCATCCGACTGGCTGTGTCATCACAGCGCCATGTGCCACCTGTGACGAACGCCACCTGTTCATCTACAGCAGAACCATCTTTTGGAAGCTGTATAAACTGGGATCATCCCGGACTCTTCACTTGGCAGTTGGGTTGGCGGCAACGCAACATTCCGCTGACTGCATCCTCTTACGTGCACAGGGAGCTACATATCTGGCGCAAAATCACCGCGAAGCCGCCGCAGCATTCTACAGCGGTCAATAGAAGTGTGTGCTCCTCGCACGAAGAAATCATCGGACTGGCTGTGTCATCACAGCGCCATGTGCCACCTGTGACGAACGCCACCTGTTCATCTACAGCAGAACCATCTTTTGGAAGCTATATAAACTGGGATCATCCCGGACTCTTCACTTGGCAGTTGGGTTGGCGGCAACGCAACATTCTGCTGACTGCATCCTCTTACGTGCACAGGTATCTACATATATGGCGCACAATTCACCGCGAACCCGCCGGAGCACTGTACAGCGGTCAATAGAAGTCTGTGCTCCTAGTACAGAGAAATCATCGGACTGGCTGTGTCATCACAGCGCCATGTGCCACCTGTGACGAACGCCACCTGTTCATCTACAGCAGAACCATCTTTTGGAAGCTATATAAACTGGGATCATCCCGGACTCTTCACTTGGCAGTTGGGTTGGCGGCAACGCAACATTCCGCTGACTGCATCCTCTTACGTGCACAGGTATTTACATATCTGGCGCAAAATCTCCGCGAAGCCGCCGCAGCATTCTACAGCGGTCAATAGAAGTGTGTGCTCCTCGCACGAAGAAATCATCGGACTGGCTGTGTCATCACAGCGCCATGTGCCACCTGTGACGAACGCCACCTGTTCATCTACAGCAGAACCATCTTTTGGAAGCTATATAAACTGGGATCATCCCGGACTCTTCACTTGGCAGTTGGGTTGGCGGCAACGCAACATTCCGCTGACTGCATCCTCTTACGTGCACAGGTATTTACATATCTGGCGCAAATCTCCGCGAAGCCGCCGCAGCATTCTACAGCGGTCAATAGAAGTCTGTGCTCCTAGTACGGAGAAATCATCGGACTGGCTGTGTCATCACAGCGCCATGTGCCACCTGTGACGAACGCCACCTGTTCATCTACAGCAGAACCATCTTTTGGAAGCTATATAAACTGGGATCATCCCGGACTCTTCACTTGGCAGTTGGGTTGGCGGCAACGCAACATTCCGCTGACTGCATCCTCTTACGTGCACAGGTATCTACATATCTGGCGCAAAATCACCGCGAAGCCCGCCGGAGCACTGTACAGCGGTCAATAGAAGTCTGTGCTCCTAGTACGAGAGAAATCATCGGACTGGCTGTGTCATCACAGCGCCATGTGCCACCTGTGACGAACGCCACCTGTTCATCTACAGCAGAACCATCTTTTGGAAGCTATATAAACTGGGATCATCCCGGACTCTTCACTTGGCAGTTGGGTTGGCGGCAACGCAACATTCCGCTGACTGCATCCTCTTACGTGCACAGGTATCTACATATCTGGCGCAAATTCACCGCGAACCCGCCGGAGCACTGTACAGCGGTCAATAGAAGTCTGTGCTCCTAGTACGGAGAAATCATCGGACTGGCTGTGTCATCACAGCGCCATGTGCCACCTGTGACGAACGCCACCTGTTCATCTACAGCAGAACCATCTTTTGGAAGCTATATAAACTGGGATCATCCCGGACTCTTCACTTGGCAGTTGGGTTGGCGGCAACGCAACATTCCGCTGACTGCATCCTCTTACGTGCACAGGTATCTACATATCTGGCGCAAATTCACCGCGAACCCGCCGGAGCACTGTACAGCGGTCAATAGAAGTCTGTGCTCCTAGTACAGAGAAATCATCGGACTGGCTGTGTCATCACAGCGCCATGTGCCACCTGTGACGAACGCCACCTGTTCATCTACAGCAGAACCATCTTTTGGAAGCTATATAAACTGGGATCATCCCGGACTCTTCACTTGGCAGTTGGGTTGGCGGCAACGCAACATTCCGCTGACTGCATCCTCTTACGTGCACAGGTATCTACATATCTGGCGCAAATCACCGCGAAGCCGCCGGAGCACTGTACAGCGGTCAATAGAAGTCTGTGCTCCTAGTACGAGAAATCATCGGACTGGCTGTGTCATCACAGCGCCATGTGCCACCTGTGACGAACGCCACCTGTTCATCTACAGCAGAACCATCTTTTGGAAGCTATATAAACTGGGATCATCCCGGACTCTTCACTTGGCAGTTGGGTTGGCGGCAACGCAACATTCCGCTGACTGCATCCTCTTACGTGCACAGGTATCTACATATCTGGCGCAAAATCACCGCGAAGCCCGCCGCAGCACTTCTACAGCGGTCAATAGAAGTCTGTGCTCCTAGCACGAAGAAATCATCGGACTGGCTGTGTCATCACAGCGCCATGTGCCACCTGTGACGAACGCCACCTGTTCATCTACAGCAGAACCATCTTTTGGAAGCTATATAAACTGGGATCATCCCGGACTCTTCACTTGGCAGTTGGGTTGGCGGCAACGCAACATTCCGCTGACTGCATCCTCTTACGTGCACAGGTATCTACATATCTGGCGCAAATCACCGCGAAGCCGCTGCAGCATTCTACAGCGGTCAATAGAAGTCTGTGCTCCTAGTACGGAGAAATGATCGGACTGGCTGTGTCATCACAGCGCCATGTGCCACCTGTGACGAACGCCACCTGTTCATCTACAGCAGAACCATCTTTTGGAAGCTATATAAACTGGGATCATCCCGGACTCTTCACTTGGCAGTTGGGTTGGCGGCAACGCAACATTCCGCTGACTGCATCCTCTTACGTGCACAGGTATCTACATATCTGGCGCAAAATCACCGCGAAGCCGCCGCAGCATTCTACAGCGGTCAATAGAAGTCTGTGCTCCTAGCACGAAGAAATCATCGGACTGGCTGTGTCATCACAGCGCCATGTGCCACCTGTGACGAACGCCACCTGTTCATCTACAGCAGAACCATCTTTTGGAAGCTATATAAACTGGGATCATCCCGGACTCTTCACTTGGCAGTTGGGTTGGCGGCAACGCAACATTCCGCTGACTGCATCCTCTTACGTGCACAGGTATCTACATATCTGGCGCAAAATCACCGCGAACCCGCCGGAGCACTGTACAGCGGTCAATAGAAGTCTGTGCTCCTAGTACGGAGAAATCATCGGACTGGCTGTGTCATCACAGCGCCATGTGCCACCTGTGACGAACGCCACCTGTTCATCTACAGCAGAACCATCTTTTGGAAGCTATATAAACTGGGATCATCCCGGACTCTTCACTTGGCAGTTGGGTTGGCGGCAACGCAACATTCCGCTGACTGCATCCTCTTACGTGCACAGGTATCTACATATCTGGCGCAAATTCACCGCGAACCCGCCGGAGCACTGTACAGCGGTCAATAGAAGTCTGTGCTCCTAGTACAGAGAAATCATCGGACTGGCTGTGTCATCACAGCGCCATGTGCCACCTGTGACGAACGCCACCTGTTCATCTACAGCAGAACCATCTTTTGGAAGCTATATAAACTGGGATCATCCCGGACTCTTCACTTGACAGTTGGGTTGGCGGCAACGCAACATTCCGCTGACTGCATCCTCTTACGTGCACAGGTATCTACATATCTGGCGCAAAATCACCGCGAAGCCCGCCGGCAGCACTGTACAGCGGTCAATAGAAGTCTGTGCTCCTAGTACGAAGAAATCATCGGACTGGCTGTGTCATCACAGCGCCATGTGCCACCTGTGACGAACGCCACCTGTTCATCTACAGCAGAACCATCTTTTGGAAGCTATATAAACTGGGATCATCCCGGACTCTTCACTTGGCAGTTGGGTTGGCGGCAACGCAACATTCCGCTGACTGCATCCTCTTACGTGCACAGGTATCTACATATCTGGCGCAAAATCTCCGCGAAGCCGCCGCAGCATTCTACAGCGGTCAATAGAAGTGTGTGCTCCTCGCACGAAGAAATCATCGGACTGGCTGTGTCATCACAGCGCCATGTGCCACCTGTGACGAACGCCACCTGTTCATCTACAGGAGAACCATCTTTTGGAAGCTGTATAAACTGGGATCATCCCGGACTCTTCACTTGGCAGTTGGGTTGGCGGCAACACAACATTCTGCTGACTGCATCCTCTTACGTGCAGAGGTATTTACATATCTGGCGAAAAATCACCGCGAACCCGCCGGAACACTCACTCTAAGAAACGATCGAGTAAAAAGGGCGTCTTTTTGTCCCACAACAATAATCGTCATTTATTTTGCCTTCCTTTCCTTGCACTATCGCCGCGCTACCGGCACTTTCCGGTCACGAACGACATGCGCGCTATCAGCGTGACATAGCATTCTTGGCAGGAAAGTGGCCAGCGCCGAGTTTTCAAGAAAGGAAACGCAAGCAAGCCAGATGACGATTATTGTTGTGGGACAAAAAGACGCCCTTTTTACTCGATCTTTTCTTAGAGTGCTGTGCAGCAGTCAGTAGAAGTCTGTGCTCCTAGTACAGAGATATCATCGGACTGGCTGTGTCATCACAGCGCCATGGGCCAACTGTGACGAACGCCACCTGTTCATCTACAGCAGAACCATCTTTTGGAAGCTATATAAACTGGGATCATCCCGGACTCTTCACTTGGCAGTTGGGTTGACGGCAACGCAACATTCTGCTGACTGCATCCTCTTACGTGCACAGGTATCTACATATCTGGCGCAAAATCACCGCGAAGCCGCCGCAGCATTCTACAGCGGTCAATAGAAGTGTGTGCTCCTCGCACGAAGAAATCATCGGACTGGCTGTGTCATCACAGCGCCATGTGCCACCTGTGACGAACGCCACCTGTTCATCTACAGCAGAACCATCTTTTGGAAGCTATATAAACTGGGATCATCCCGGACTCTTCACTTGGCAGTTGGGTTGACGGCAACGCAACATTCTGCTGACTGCATCCTCTTACGTGCACAGGTATCTACATATCTGGCGCAAATTCACCGCGAACCCGCCGGAGCACTGTACAGCGGCCAATAGAAGTCTGTGCTCCTAGTACGGAGAAATCATCCGACTGGCTGTGTCATCACAGCGCCATGTGCCACCTGTGACGAACGCCACCTGTTCATCTACAGCAGAACCATCTTTTGGAAGCTGTATAAACTGGGATCATCCCGGACTCTTCACTTGGCAGTTGGGTTGGCGGCAACGCAACATTCCGCTGACTGCATCCTCTTACGTGCACAGGGATCTACATATCTGGAGCAAAATCACCGCGAAGCCGCCGCAGCATTCTACAGCGGTCAATAGAAGTGTGTGCTCCTCGCACGAAGAAATCATCGGACTGGCTGTGTCATCACAGCGCCATGTGCCACCTGTGACGAACGCCACCTGTTCATCTACAGCAGAACCATCTTTTGGAAGCTATATAAACTGCGATCATCCCGGACTCTTCACTTGGCAGTTGGGTTGGCGGCAACGCAACATTCTGCTGACTGCATCCTCTTACGTGCACAGGTATTTATATATATGGCGCACAATTCACCGCGAACCCGCCGGAGCACTGTACAGCGGTCAATAGAAGTCTGTGCTCCTAGTACAGAGAAATCATCGGACTGGCTGTGTCATCACAGCGCCATGTGCCACCTGTGACGAACGCCACCTGTTCATCTACAGCAGAACCATCTTCTGGAAGCTATATGAACTGGGATCATCCCGGACTCTTCACTTGGCAGTTGGGTTGGCGGAAACGCAACATTCCGCTGACTGCATCCTCTTACGTGCACAGGTATCTACATATCTGGCGCAACATCTCCGCGAAGCCGCCGCAGCATTCTACAGCGGTCAATAGAAGTGTGTGCTCCTCGCACGAAGAAATCATCGGACTGGCTGTGTCATCACAGCGCCATGTGCCACCTGTGACGAACGCCACCTGTTCATCTACAGCAGAACCATCTTTTGGAAGCTATATAAACTGGGATCATCCCGGACTCTTCACTTGGCAGTTGGGTTGGCGGCAACGCAACATTCCGCTGACTGCATCCTCTTACGTGCACAGGTATCTACATATCTGGCGCAACATCTCCGCGAAGCCGCCGCAGCATTCTACAGCGGTCAATAGAAGTGTGTGCTCCTCGCACGAAGAAATCATCGGACTGGCTGTGTCATCACAGCGCCATGTGCCACCTGTGACGAACGCCACCTGTTCATCTACAGCAGAACCATCTTTTGGAAGCTATATAAACTGGGATCATCCCGGACTCTTCACTTGGCAGTTGGGTTGGCGGCAACGCAACATTCCGCTGACTGCATCCTCTTACGTGCACAGGTATCTACATATCTGGCGCAAAATCACCGCGAAGCCCGCCGCAGCACTGTACAGCGGTCAATAGAAGTGTGTGCTCCTCGCACGAAGAAATCATCGGACTGGCTGTGTCATCACAGCGCCATGTGCCACCTGTGACGAACGCCACCTGTTCATCTACAGCAGAACCATCTTTTGGAAGCTATATAAACTGGGATCATCCCGGACTCTTCACTTGGCAGTTGGGTTGGCGGCAACGCAACATTCCGCTGACTGCATCCTCTTACGTGCACAGGTATCTACATATCTGGCGCAAATTCACCGCGAACCCGCCGGAGCACTGTACAGCGGTCAATAGAAGTCTGTGCTCCTAGTACGGAGAAATCATCGGACTGGCTGTGTCATCACAGCGCCATGTGCCACCTGTGACGAACGCCACCTGTTCATCTACAGCAGAACCATCTTTTGGAAGCTATATAAACTGGGATCATCCCGGACTCTTCACTTGGCAGTTGGGTTGGCGGCAACGCAACATTCCGCTGACTGCATCCTCTTACGTGCACAGGTATTTACATATCTGGCGCAAATTCACCGCGAGCCCGCCGGAGCACTGTACAGCGGTCAATAGAAGTCTGTGCTCCTAGTACAGAGAAATCATCGGACTGGCTGTGTCATCACAGCGCCATGTGCCACCTGTGACGAACGCCACCTGTTCATCTACAGCAGAACCATCTTTTGGAAGCTATATAAACTGGGATCATCCCGGACTCTTCACTTGGCAGTTGGGTTGGCGGCAACGCAACATTCCGCTGACTGCATCCTCTTACGTGCACAGGTATCTACATATCTGGCGCAAAATCTCCGCGAAGCCGCCGGAGCACTGTACAGCGGTCAATAGAAGTCTGTGCTCCTAGTACGAGAAATCATCGGACTGGCTGTGTCATCACAGCGCCATGTGCCACCTGTGACGAACGCCACCTGTTCATCTACAGCAGAACCATCTTTTGGAAGCTATATAAACTGGGATCATCCCGGACTCTTCACTTGGCAGTTGGGTTGGCGGCAACGCAACATTCCGCTGACTGCATCCTCTTACGTGCACAGGTATCTACATATCTGGCGCAAAATCACCGCGAAGCCGCCGGCAGCATCTGTACAGCGGTCAATAGAAGTCTGTGCTCCTAGTACGAGAAATCATCGGACTGGCTGTGTCATCACAGCGCCATGTGCCACCTGTGACGAACGCCACCTGTTCATCTACAGCAGAACCATCTTTTGGAAGCTATATAAACTGGGATCATCCCGGACTCTTCACTTGGCAGTTGGGTTGGCGGCAACGCAACATTCCGCTGACTGCATCCTCTTACGTGCACAGGTATTACATCTCTGGCGCAAAATCACCGCGAGCCCGCCGGAGCACTGTACAGCGGTCAATAGAAGTCTGTGCTCCTAGTACAGAGAAATCATCGGACTGGCTGTGTCATCACAGCGCCATGTGCCACCTGTGACGAACGCCACCTGTTCATCTACAGCAGAACCATCTTTTGGAAGCTATATAAACTGGGATCATCCCGGACTCTTCACTTGGCAGTTGGGTTGGCGGCAACGCAACATTCCGCTGACTGCATCCTCTTACGTGCACAGGTATTTACATATCTGGCGCAAAATCTCCGCGAAGCCGCCGGCAGCATTCTGCAGCGGTCAATAGAAGTCTGTGCTCCTAGTACAGAGAAATCATCGGACTGGCTGTGTCATCACAGCGCCATGTGCCACCTGTGACGAACGCCACCTGTTCATCTACAGCAGAACCATCTTTTGGAAGCTATATAAACTGGGATCATCCCGGACTCTTCACTTGACAGTTGGGTTGGCGGCAACGCAACATTCCGCTGACTGCATCCTCTTACGTGCACAGGTATTTACATATCTGGCGCAAAATCTCCGCGAAGCCGCCGCAGCATTCTACAGCGGTCAATAGAAGTCTGTGCTCCTAGTACAGAGAAATCATCGGACTGGCTGTGTCATCACAGCGCCATGTGCCACCTGTGACGAACGCCACCTGTTCATCTACAGCAGAACCATCTTTTGGAAGCTATATAAACTGGGATCATCCCGGACTCTTCACTTGGCAGTTGGGTTGACGGCAACGCAACATTCCGCTGACTGCATCCTCTTACGTGCACAGGTATCTACATATCTGGCGCAAAATCACCGCGAAGCCGCCGCAGCATTCTACAGCGGTCAATAGAAGTGTGTGCTCCTCGCACGAAGAAATCATCGGACTGGCTGTGTCATCACAGCGCCATGTGCCACCTGTGACGAACACCACCTGTTCATCTACAGCAGAACCATCTTTTGGAAGCTATATAAACTGGGATCATCCCGGACTCTTCACTTGGCAGTTGGGTTAACGGCAACGCAACATTCTGCTAACTGCATCCTCTTACGTGCACAGGTATCTACATATCTGGCGCAAATTCACCGCGAACCCGCCGGAGCACGGTACAGCGGTCAATAGAAGTCTGTGCTCCTAGTACGGAGAAATCATCCGACTGGCTGTGTCATCACAGCGCCATGTGCCACCTGTGACGAACGCCACCTGTTCATCTACAGCAGAACCATCTTTTGGAAGCTGTATAAACTGGGATCATCCCGGACTCTTCACTTGGCAGTTGGGTTGGCGGCAACGCAACATTCCGCTGACTGCATCCTCTTACGTGCACAGGGAGCTACATATCTGGAGCAAAATCACCGCGAAGCCGCCGCAGCATTCTACAGCGGTCAATAGAAGTGTGTGCTCCTCGCACGAAGAAATCATCGGACTGGCTGTGTCATCACAGCGCCATGTGCCACCTGTGACGAACGCCACCTGTTCATCTACAGCAGAACCATCTTTTGGAAGCTATATAAACTGCGATCATCCCGGACTCTTCACTTGGCAGTTGTGTTGGCGGCAGCGCAACATTCTGCTGACTGCATCCTCTTACGTGCACAGTTATTTATATATATGGCGCACAATTACCGCTAACCCGCCGGAGCACTGTACAGCGGTCAATAGAAGTCTGTGCTCCTAGTACAGAGAAATCATCGGACTGGCTGTGTCACCACAGCGCCATGTGCCACCTGTGACGAACGCCACCTGTTCATCTACAGCAGAACCATCTTCTGGAAGCTATATGAACTGGGATCATCCCGGACTCTTCACTTGGCAGTTGGGTTGGCGGAAACGCAACATTCCGCTGACTGCATCCTCTTACGTGCACAGGTATCTACATATCTGGCGCAACATCTCCGCGAAGCCGCCGCAGCATTCTACAGCGGTCAATAGAAGTGTGTGCTCCTCGCACGAAGAAATCATCGGACTGGCTGTGTCGTCACAGCGCCATGTGCCACCTGTGACGAACGCCACCTGTTCATCTACAGCAGAACCATCTTTTGGAAGCTATATAAACAGGGGTCATCTCGGACTCTTCACTTGGCAGTTGGGTTGGCGGCAACGCAACATTCCGCTGACTGCATCCTCTTACGTGCACAGGTATCTACATATCTGGCGCAACATCTCCGCGAAGCCGCCGCAGCATTCTACAGCGGTCAATAGAAGTGTGTGCTCCTCGCACGAAGAAATCATCGGACTGGCTGTGTCATCACAGCGCCATGTGCCACCTGTGACGAACGCCACCTGTTCATCTACAGCAGAACCATCTTCTGGAAGCTATATAAACTGGGATCATCCCGGACTCTTCACTTGGCAGTTGGGTCGGCGGCAACGCAACATTCCGCTGACTGCATCCTCTTACGTGCACAGGTATCTACATATCTGGCGCAAAATCGCCGCGAACCCGCCGGAGCACTGTACAGCGGTCAATAGAAGTGTGTGCTCCTCGCACGAAGAAATCGTCGGACTGGCTGTGTCATCACATCGCCACGTGCCACCTGTGACGAACACCACCTGTTCATCTACAGCAGAACCATCTTTTGGAAGCTATATAAACTGGGATCATCCCGGACTCTTCACTAGGCAGTTGGGTTGACGGCAACGCAACATTCTGCTAACTGCATCCTCTTACGTGCACAGGTATCTACATATCTGGCGCAAATTCACCGCGAACCCGCCGGAGCACGGTACAGCGGTCAATAGAAGTCTGTGCTCCTAGTACGGAGAAATCATCCGACTGGCTGTGTCATCACAGCGCCATGCGCCACCTGTGACGAACGCCACCTGTTCATCTACAGCAGAACCATCTTTTGGAAGCTGTATAAACTGGGATCATCCCGGACTCTTCACTTGGCAGTTGGGTTGGCGGCAACGCAACATTCTGCTGACTGCATCCTCTTACGTGCACAGGTATTACATATCTGGCGAAAAATCACCGCGAACCCGCCGGAACACTGTACAGCAGGTCAGTAGAAGTCTGTGCTCCTAGTACAGAGAAATCATCGGACTGGCTGTGTCATCACAGCGCCATGTGCCACCAGTGACGAACGCCACCTGTTCATCTACAGCAGAACCATCTTTTGGAAGCTATATAAACTGGGATCATCCCGGACTCTTCACTTGGCAGTTGGGTTGACGGCAACGCAACATTCCTGCTGACTGCATCCTCTTACGTGCACAGGTATCTACATATCTGGCGCAAAATCACCGCGAAGCCGCCGGAGCAATGTTACAGCGGTCAATAGAAGTCTGTGCTCCTAGTACGGAGAAATCATCGGACTGGCTGTGTCATCACAGCGCCATGTGCCACCTGTGACGAACGCCACCTGTTCATCTACAGCAGAACCATCTTTTGGAAGCTATATAAACTGGGATCATCCCGGACTCTTCACTTGGCAGTTGGGTTGGCGGCAACGCAACATTCTGCTGACTGCATCCTCTTACGTGCACAGGTATTTACATATCTGGCGAAAAATCACCGCGAACCCACCGGAACACTAGCTGTACAGCAGTCAGTAGAAGTCTGTGCTCCTAGTACGGAGAAATCATCCGGACTGGCTGTGTCATCACAGCGCCATGTGCCACCTGTGACGAACGCCACCTGTTCATCTACAGCAGAACCATCTTTTGGAAGCTATATAAACTGGGATCATCCCGGACTCTTCTCTTGGCAGTTGGGTTGGCGGCAACACAACATTCTGCTGACTGCATCCTCTTACGTGCACAGGTATTTACATATCTGGCGCAAAATCACCGCGAACCCGCCGGAACACTGTACAGCAGGTCAGTAGAAGTATGTGCTCCTAGTACAGAGATATCATCGGACTGGCTGTGTCATCACAGCGCCATGTGCCACCTGTGACGAACGCCACCTGTTCATCTACAGCGGAACCATCTTTTGGAAGCTATATAAGCTGGGATCATCCCGGACTCTTCACTTGGCAGTTGGGTTGGCGGCAACGCAACATTCTGCTGACTGCATCCTCTTACGTGCACAGGTATTTACATATCTGGCGAAAAATCACCGCGAACCCACCGGAACACTAGCTGTACAGCAGTCAGTAGAAGTCTGTGCTCCTAGTACAGAGATATCATCGGACTGGCTGTGTCATCACAGCGCCATGGGCCAACTGTGACGAACGCCACCTGTTCATCTACAGCAGAACCATCTTTTGGAAGCTATATAAACTGGGATCATCCCGGACTCTTCACTTGGCAGTTGGGTTGGCGGCAACGCAACATTCTGCAGACTGCATCCTCTTACGTGCACAGGTATTTACATAATTGGCGAAAAATCACCGCGAACCCGACGGAACACTGTACAGCGGTCAATAGAAGTCTGTGCTCCTAGTACAGAGAAATCATCGAACTGGCTGTGTCATCACAGCGCCATGTGCCACCTGTGACGAACGCCACCTGTTCATCTACAGCAGAACCATCTTTTGGAAGCTATATAAACTGGGATCATCCCGGACTCTTCACTTGGCAGTTGGGTTGACGGCAACGCAACATTCTGCTGACTGCATCCTCTTACGTGCACAGGTATTTACATATCTGGCGAAAAATCACCGCGAACCCGCCAGAACACTGTACAGCGGTCAGTAGAAGTCTGTGCTCCTAGTACAGAGAAATCATCAGACTGGCCTGTGTCATTCACAGCGCCATGTGCCACCTGTGACGAACGCCACCTGTTCATCTACAGCAGAACCATCTTTTGGAAGCTATATAAACTGGGATCATCCCGGACTCTTCACTTGGCAGTTGGGTTGGGGCAACGCAACATTCTGCTGACTGCATCCTCTTACGTGCACAGGTATCTACATATCTGGCGTAAAATCACCGCGAACCCGCCGGAGCACTGTACAGCGGTCAATAGAAGTCTGTGCTCCTAGTACAGAGAAATCATCGGACTGGCTGTGTCATCACAGCGCCATGTGCCACCAGTGACGAACGCCACCTGTTCATCTACAGCAGAACCATCTTTTGGAAGCTATATAAACTGGGATCATCCCGGACTCTTCACTTGGCAGTTGGGTTGACGGCAACGCAACATTCTGCTGACTGCATCCTCTTACGTGCACAGGTATCTACATACTTACTGAAAAACCAAAAAGACGCGTACCATCAAGGAAAAAAAGTAAGGACAGGACAGAAAGGGCGTCACTCGCAACTAACTTTATTCCCAGAACATCAGCATCATATATAACCACAGCGACCCTGCGCGCGCACATCGCCTCACAAGCTCGTCAAAAACCGCGATAACAAGATTAACTAATCGAAAAATGAATCGATGAAACTAAATTCACCCCCACGCAGAGCAACAGATGTGTCACTAACACAGCATTCTTTCTTCTTTCTAATATAGCATGCTTCCATAATTTCACGCGCTAAGACATCGTTACTCTTTCCAAGAACGGAAACACTGGCAAACCCAGGCTCACACTTGCAGGAACCACAATGCACAGGCAAATGTGCTGAAAGTTTAGTTTTCACCGAAAGTTCGTGCTCCCTCATCCTGTCGTTTATGCACCGACCTGTCTGGCCGATATATACCCTACCGCAACTAAGCGGGATCTCGTAGACCACGCCAACCGAGCAGGCGACAAAAGGCCTTGCGTGCCTCTTCCCACACGGGGAGGGCCTCGGTGCAGAAGAAATGCGTGGGCACAGGCTAGCCAACTTGCGGGGCGCCGAGAACACCAAGGGTACCTTGTACCTGTTGGCCACATTCTTAAGGTTGTGAGCAACCTTGTGCACATATGGCATAACCATGGGCCTCTTTTCCATAGGCTGCCTATTTCTTCTCTATCCCTTCAGTTTCTGAAGGAGGGTTTCCGAGACTGCAACAACGACAGAACCAGGGTAGCCGGCTGAATACAGCCTCGTGACCTGATTATTGAAACTTTCCTGCATTAGATGAGGACAAGATTTCACCAGCGCTCCTTCCAGGCACATGGAAGCAACGGCCCTCTTGACAAGTTTCGAATGCGAGGCATCATAAGGAAGAAGTGCCATCATAAGGAAGAAGTGCCTTATAATCAGTTTTATATTCAAAGAAAAGGAATCTGTATAGGTTCATGCGTGGCACCTGCGTTATGTAACATATTTTTAGCGGATTTTGACAGAGAAGTGGCTCAGGTTATTGACGATGCTGAAGTGAAGATTTTTAGGTATGTTGATGACTTTTTAATCATTTTTAAAGCTAACCCTTCTTTGACAACCACTAACTCAGTGGATGAGGTTTTAGCTGTTTTTAGACAACACGCCAAGGGTCTTTTATTCACGCATGAGCTTCCTGTTGGTGGTGTGCTGCAATTTTTAGACCTGAGTCTCACTTTCTCGGAGACGCACATATGTTGGGCAT
Source organism: Rhipicephalus sanguineus (assembly GCF_013339695.2). NCBI lineage: Eukaryota > Metazoa > Arthropoda > Arachnida > Ixodida > Ixodidae > Rhipicephalus > Rhipicephalus sanguineus. The sequence goes on from NC_051180.1 coordinate 198,574,554, forward strand.
ATTGCCCACGTTCACGCAAGGCACTTCTTCCTTATGATGCCTCGCATTCGAAACTTGTCAAGAGGGCCGTTGCTTCCATGTGCCTGGAAGGAGCGCTGGTGAAATCTTGTCCTCATCTAATGCAGGAAAGTTTCAATAATCAGGTCACGAGGCTGTATTCAGCCGGCTACCCTGGTTCTGTCGTTGTTGCAGTCTCGGAAACCCTCCTTCAGAAACTGAAGGGATCGAGAAGAAATAGGCAGCCTATGGAAAAGAGGCCCATGGTTATGCCATATGTGCACAAGGTTCCTCACAACCTTAAGAATGTGGCCAACAGGTACAAGGTACCCTTGGTGTTCTCGGCGCCCCGCAAGTTGGCTAGCCTGTGCCCACGCATTTCTTCTGCACCGAGGCCCTCCCCGTGTGGGAAGAGGCACGCAAGGCCTTTTGTCGCCTGCTCGGTTGGCGTGGTGTACGAGATCCCGCTTAGTTGCGGTAGGGTATATATCGGCCAAACAGGCCGGTGCATAAACGACAGGATGAGGGAGCACGAACTTTCGGTGAAAAATAAACTTTCAGCACATTTGCCTGTGCATTGTGGTTCCTGCAAGTGTGAGCCTGGGTTTGCCAGTGTTTCCGTTCTTGGAAAGAGTAACGATGTCTTAGCGCGTGAAATTATGGAAGCATACTATATTAGAAAGAAGAAAGAATGCTGTGTTAGTGACACATCTGTTGCTCTGCGTGGGGGTGAATTTAGTTTCATCGATTCATTTTTCGATTAGTTAATCTTGTTATCGCGGTTTTTGACGAGCTTGTGAGGCGATGTGCGCGCGCAGGGTCGCTGTGGTTATATATGATGCTGATGTTCTGGGAATAAAGTTAGTTGCGAGTGACGCCCTTTCTGTCCTGTCCTTACTTTTTTTCCTTGATGGTACGCGTCTTTTTGGTTTTTCAGTAAGCATGTACCAACTAGCCCAACAAAAAGTTGTATTAAGGTATCTACATATCTGGCGCAAAATCACCGCGAAGCCGCCGGAGCAATGTACAGCGGTCAATAGAAGTCTGTGCTCCTAGTACGGAGAAATCATCGGACTGGCTGTGTCATCACAGCGCCATGTGCCACATGTGACGAACGCCACCTGTTCATCTATAGCAGAACCATCTTTTGGAAGCTACATAAACTGGGATCATCCCGGACTCTTCACTTGGCAGTTGGGTTGGCGGCAACGCAACATTCTGCTGACTGCATCCTCTTACGTGCACAGGTATTACATATCTGGCGAAAAATCACCGCGAACCCGCCGGAACACTGTACAGCAGTCAGTAGAAGTCTGTGCTCCTAGTACAGCGATATCATCGGACTGGCTGTGTCATCACAGCGCCATGTGCCAACTGTGACGAACGCCACCTGTTCATCTACAGCAGAAACATCTTTTGGAAGCTATATAAACTGGGATCATCCCGGACTCTTCACTTGGCAGTTGGGTTGGCGGCAACGCAACATTCTGCTGACTGCATCCTCTTACGTGCACAGGTATCTACATATCTGGCGTAAAATCACCGCGAACCCGCCGGAGCACTGTACAGCGGTCAATAGACGTCTGTGCTCCTAGTACAGAGAAATCATCGGACTGGCTGTGTCATCACAGCGCCATGTGCCACCAGTGACGAACGCCACCTGTTCATCTACAGCAGAACCATCTTTTGGAAGCTATATAAACTGGGATCATCCCGGACTCTTCACTTGGCAGTTGGGTTGACGGCAACGCAACATTCTGCTGACTGCATCCTCTTACGTGCACAGGTATCTACATATCTGGCGCAAAATCACCGCGAAGCCGCCGGAGCAATGTTCAGCGGTCAATAGAAGTCTGTGCTCCTAGTACGGAGAAATCATCGGACTGGCTGTGTCATCACAGCGCCATGTGCCACTTGTGACGAACGCCACCTGTTCATCTATAGCAGAACCATCTTTTGGAAGCTATATAAACTGGGATCATCCCGGACTCTTCACTTGGCAGTTGGGTTGGCGGCAACGCAACATTCCGCTGACTGCATCCTCTTACGTGCACAGGTATCTACATATCTGGCGCAAAATCGCCGCGAACCCGCCGGAGCACTGTACAGCGGTCAATAGAAGTGTGTGCTCCTCGCACGAAGAAATCGTCGGACTGGCTGTGTCATCACATCGCCACGTGCCACCTGTGACGAACACCACCTGTTCATCTACAGCAGAACCATCTTTTGGAAGCTATATAAACTGGGATCATCCCGGACTCTTCACTTGGCAGTTGGGTTGACGGCAACGCAACATTCTGCTAACTGCATCCTCTTACGTGCACAGGTCTCTACATATCTGGCGCAAATTCACCGCGAACCCGCCGGAGCACGGTACAGCGGTCAATAGAAGTCTGTGCTCCTAGTACAGAGAAATCATCGGACTGGCTGTGTCATCACAGCGCCATGTGCCACCAGTGACGAACGCCACCTGTTCATCTACAGCAGAACCATCTTTTGGAAGCTGTATAAACTGGGATCATCCCGGACTCTTCACTTGGCAGTTGGGTTGGCGGCAACGCAACATTCTGCTGACTGCATCCTCTTACATGCACAGGTATTTACATATCTGGCGAAAAATCACCGCGAACCCGCTGGAACACTGTACAGCAGTCAGTAGAAGTCTGTGCTCCTAGTACAGAGATATCATCGGACTGGCTGTGTCATCACAGCGCCATGGGTCAACTGTGACGAACGCCACCTGTTCATCTACAGCAGAACCATCTTTTGGAAGCTATATAAACTGGGATCATCCCGGACTCTTCACTTGGCAGTTGGGTTGGCGGCAACGCAACATTCTGCTGACTGCATCCTCTTACGTGCACAGGTATTTACATAATTGGCGAAAAATCACCGCGAACCCGCCGGAACACTGTACAGCAGTCAGTAGAAGTCTGTGCTCCTAGTACAGAGATATCATCGGACTGGCTGTGTCATCACAGCGCCATGGGCCACCTGTGACGAACGCCACCTGTTTATCTACAGCAGAACCATCTTTTGGAAGCTATATAAACTGGGATCATCCCGGACTCTTCACTTGGCAGTTGGGTTGGCGGCAACGCAACATTCTGCTGACTGCATCCTCTTACGTGCACAGGTATTTACATATCTGGCGAAAAATCACCGCGAACCCGACGGAACACTGTACAGCAGTCAGTAGAAGTCTGTGCTCCTAGTACGGAGAAATCATCCGACTGGCTGTGTCATTACAGCGCCATGTGCCACCTGTGACGAACGCCACCTGTTCATCTACAGCAGAACCATCTTTTGGAAGCTGTATAAACTGGGATCATCCCGGACTCTTCACTTGGCAGTTGGGTTGGCGGCAACACAACATTCTGCTGACTGCATCCTCTTACGTGCACAGGTATTTACATATCTGGCGAAAAATCACCGCGAACCCGCCGGAACACTGTACAGCAGTCAGTAGAAGTCTGTGCTCCTAGTACAGAGATATCATCGGACTGGCTGTGTCATCACAGCGCCATGTGCCACCTGTGACGAACGCCACCTGTTCATCTACAGCAGAACCATCTTTTGGAAGCTATATAAACTGGGATCATCCCGGACTCTTCACTTGGCATTTGGGTTGGCGGCAACGCAACATTCTGCTGACTGCATCCTCTTACGTGCACAGGTATTTACATATCTGGCGAAAAATCACCGCGAACCCGCCGCAACACTAGCTGTACAGCAGTCAGTAGAAGTCTGTGCTCCTAGTACAGAGATATCATCGGACTGGCTGTGTCATCACAGCGCCATGGGCCAACTGTGACGAACGCCACCTGTTCATCTACAGCAGAACCATCTTTTGGAAGCTATATAAACTGGGATCATCCCGGACTCTTCACTTGGCAGTTGGGTTGACGGCAACGCAACATTCTGCTGACTGCATCCTCTTACGTGCACAGGTATCTACATATCTGGCGCAAAATCACCGCGAAGCCGCCGGAGCAATGTACAGCGGTCAATAGAAGTCTGTGCTCCTAGTACGGAGAAATCATCGGACTGGCTGTGTCATCACAGCGCCATGTGCCACTTGTGACGAACGCCACCTGTTCATCTATAGCAGAACCATCTTTTGGAAGCTATATAAACTGGGATCATCCCGGACACTTCACTTGGCAGTTGGGTTGGCGGCAACGCAACATTCCGCTGACTGCATCCTCTTACGTGCACAGGTATCTACATATCTGGCGCAAAATCGCCGCGAACCCGCCGGAGCACTGTACAGCGGTCAATAGAAGTGTGTGCTCCTCGCACGAAGAAATCGTCGGACTGGCTGTGTCATCACATCGCCACGTGCCACCTGTGACGAACACCACCTGTTCATCCACAGCAGAACCATCTTTTGGAAGCTATATAAACTGGGATCATCCCGGACTCTTCACTAGGCAGTTGGGTTGACGGCAACGCAACATTCTGCTAACTGCATCCTCTTACGTGCACAGGTATCTACATATCTGGCGCAAATTCACCGCGAACCCGCCGGAGCACGGTACAGCGGTCAATAGAAGTCTGTGCTCCTAGTACGGAGAAATCATCCGACTGGCTGTGTCATCACAGCGCCATGTGCCACCTGTGACGAACGCCACCTGTTCATCTACAGCAGAACCATCTTTTGGAAGCTGTATAAACTGGGATCATCCCGGACTCTTCACTTGGCAGTTGGGTTGGCGGCAACGCAACATTCTGCTGACTGCATCCTCTTACGTGCACAGGTATTTACATATCTGGCGAAAAATCACCGCGAACCCGCCGGAACACTGTACAGCAGTCAGTAGAAGTCTGTGCTCCTAGTACAGAGATATCATCGGACTGGCTGTGTCATCACAGCGCCATGGGCCAACTGTGACGAACGCCACCTGTTCATCTACAGCAGAACCATCTTTTGGAAGCTATATAAACTGGGATCATCCCGGACTCTTCACTTGGCAGTTGGGTTGGCGGCAACGCAACATTCTGCTGACTGCATCCTCTTACGTGCACAGGTATTTACATATCTGGCGAAAAATCACCGCGAACCCGCCGGACACACTGTACAGCAGTCAGTAGAAGTCTGTGCTCCTAGTACAGAGATATCATCGGACTGGCTGTGTCATCACAGCGCCATGTGCCACCTGTGACGAACGCCACCTGTTCATCTACAGCAGAACCATCTTTTGGAAGCTATATAAACTGGGATCATCCCGGACTCTTCACTTGGCAGTTGGGTTGGCGGCAACGCAACATTCTGCTGACTGCATCCTCTTACGTGCACAGGTATTTACATATCTGGCGAAAAATCACCGCGAACCCACCGGAACACTAGCTGTACAGCAGTCAGTAGAAGTCTGTGCTCCTAGTACGGAGAAATCATCCGACTGGCTGTGTCATCACAGCGCCATGTGCCACCTGTGACGAAACGCCCACCTGTCATCTACAGCAGAACCATCTTTTGGAAGCTGTATAAACTGGGATCATCCCGGACTCTTCACTTGGCAGTTGGTGTTGGCGGCAACGCAACATTCTGCTGACTGCATCCTCTTACGTGCCACAGGTATTACATATCTGGCGAAAAATCACCGCGAACCCGCCGGACACACTGTACAGCAGTCAGTAGTAGAAGTATGTGCTCCTAGTACCGAGATATCATCGGACTGGCTGTGTCATCACAGCGCCATGTGCCAACTGTGACGAACGCCACCTGTTCATCTACAGCAGAACCATCTTTTGGAAGCTATATAAACTGGGATCATCCCGGACTCTTCACTTGGCAGTTGGGTTGGCGGCAACGCAACATTCTGCTGACTGCATCCTCTTACGTGCACAGGTATCTACATATCTGGCGAAAATCACCGCGAACCCGCCGGAACACTAGCTGTACAGCAGGCAGTAGAAGTCTGTGCTCCTAGTACAGGAGATATCATCGGACTGGCTGTGTCATCACAGCGCCATGGGCCACCTGTGACGAACGCCACCTGTTCATCTACAGCAGAACCATCTTTTGGAAGCTATATAAACTGGGATCATCCCGGACTCTTCACTTGGCAGTTGGGTTGGCGGCACACGCAACATTCCGCATGACTGCATCCTCTTACGTGCACAGGTATTACATAATCTGGCGAAAAATCACCGCGAACCCGCCGGAACACTTCGTACAGCAGTCAGCTAGAAGTCTGTGCTCCTAGTACAGACATATCATCGGACTGGCTGTGTCATCACAGCGCCTATGGGCCACCTGTGACGAACGCCACCTGTTTCATCTACAGCAGAACCATCTTTTGGAAGCTATATAACTGGGATCATCCCGGACTCTTCACTTGGCAGTTGGGTTGGCCGGCCAACGCAACATTCTGCTGGACTGCATCCTCTTACGTGCACAGGTATTTACATATCTGGCGCAAATCACCGCGAACCCGCCGGAGCACTACGTACAGCGGCCACTAGACGTCTGTGCTCCTCGTACGGAGAAATCATCGACGGCTGTGTCACACAGCGCCATGTGCCACCTGTGACGAACGCCACCTGTTCATCTACAGCAGAACCATCTTTTGGAAGCTGTATAAACTGGGATCATCCCGGGACTCTTCACTTGGCAGTTGGGTTGGCGGCAACGCAACATTCTGCTGACTGCATCCTCTACGTGCACAGTATTACATATCTGGCGAAAAATCACCGCGAACCCGCCGGAGCACTGTACAGCAAGTCCATTAGAAGTATGTTGCTCCTAGTCACGAAGATAATCGTCGGATGGCGTGTCATACAGCGCCATGGTCCACTGTGACGAACGCACTGTTCATCTACAGCAGAACCATCTTTTGGAAGCTATAAACTGGGATCATCCCGGACTCTTCACTTGGCAGTTGGGTTGCGGCAACGCAACATTCTGCTGACTGCTCCTCTTACGTGCACAGGTATTCTACATATCTGGCGCAAAATCACCGAGCAACCGCCGGAGCACGGTACAGCGGTCAAGAGAAGTCTGGCCTAGTACGGAGAAATCATCCGAACTGGCTGTGTTCATCACAGAGCCATGTTGCCACCTGTGACGAACGCCACCTGTTCATCTACAGCAGAACCATCTTTTGGAAGCTGTATAAAACTGGGATATCCCGGACTCTTCACTTGGCAGTGGGTTGGCGGCAAACGCAAATTCCGCTGACTGCCTCATACGTGACAGGGAGTACATATTCTGGAGCAAAAACACCGCGAACCCGCCGCGCATTATACAGCGGTCATAGAAGTGTGTGCTCCTCGCACGAGAAATCATCGGACTGGCTGTGCATCACAGGCCATGTGCCACCTGTGACGAAGCCACGTTCATCTACAGCAGAACCATCTTTTGGAAGCTATAAAATGCGATCATCCGGACTCTTCACTTGGCAGTTGCGTTGGCGGCA